>NW_010117898.1:13325-42662 GCF_000699245.1 Pterocles gutturalis
AGGGCGTCCCTGCCCATGGCAGTGGGTTGGAACTGGATGATCCTGAAGGCCCCTTCCAACCCAGACTGTTCTGTGATTCTCTGATGACCGAGCTCTCAGACCTGCTGGAGAATCTGTGCTTGACAAATAGAACATACTGTAGCACTAGCAAGCAGCCGTGTCAGAACAACTGATCTGGAAGGGAAAGATGGTGCATTTGTAGTTACTAATACTCACTTTGCGGTGTTCAGCTGTTATAACATGTAGACTTGTGTTACTAGCATTGCCACATAGAGCATGAATGTTAAATAGTACTGGATTGTTTATACCCTGTACTGAGAACATGCCAAGATCCTCAAAGACTTACGTTTCCTCTTTTTCTTTTATCCCACAGGTAATAACTCCAGTCAGGTCAGGACAAGGTTATGTTTATGAATTCCCTTCCAAATACCAGAAGGATACCTACGATATACCCCCCATTCGCCCTCTCCAAGGGGTAGGTACCAATAAAACTGCCAACAGCACTGACAGGGCACAAAAGGTGATGAATTTCTACAAGAAGTTTATGAGCAAAGCAAGTTCTCTTATTTCAGAAAGAAAATATGTTTTAATTAGATGCAATGGCTTGTTCACAGAGCGCAGAGGTATTTCAAGGTTTTATTTGATGTTGACTAAGATTTGGCAGCACACAAAACGTCAAAGTCCCATTTGTTTTCTGTGTTTTGATGAAAGAGTATATCTAAACAGAATAAACTTGCTGCCTGGGAACAATTTTTTTTCCTTACTTTGTTGTTGCATAGTTGACAGGAATTCACTCAGTAAGAGGAGATTTATCGCCTAGATGAACATCTGCTATGCAGGGAATTGTTTTCACCACATATTACTGCACCATGTCACTGAACTTAGAATATATCTTTGTTCTGGGGAACACCCTTAGCGTTCAGTCCCCAAGACCACAGACATCTAGAGTGGATGCTTGCAGGACCTGTGACTCAACAACTCTGCATCTCTCCATGGCTGTTTGAGAGCAGCTCCTCTAGGGAAGAACATTGAAGCCCAATAGTACATAACACAGACTGACACTGAATGGCTGGAGCTGTTGGGAAGTCTGAGTTAAGAAACATTCGAATTGTGGCCTTAGACCACACACAGAATCTACTGTAATGTAGGACATGCCACCAAGCAGGACACTTGAAACATCTAACAGCTCTACTTACTGCTGGTAAGACAGCTCATACTACACCTGAGGAAGCAGACAGACAATGCTGATGGACAGCCTTAATTCAGAGAGCTTAGCGTGTACCTGTACAAGCTTATCCCTGAGCCCCTCTAACCAGTATCAGTAAGGGTGTGATCAGTTCTGGTCACAGGAATATACTGCTCCCCTCTTTACCCCAACACGTATTTGTAATAGACTGGCCTTGATTTAACTCTCAGGATGGAAGTCAGCTGTGACTTCATCTCTCCAGCCTGCTGTCCCCACCATTGCCCAGAGGGGACCTAGCAAGGTGCACTTCCTCCTAACTGTCCAAAATACTAGGGAGGTCCAAGCAGCTCTCCAATATGAAACAAAGTTGAAGAGCTCTGATCATCTTCAGGCTGTTTGAGAGAAAACACAGAAATCAAAATTTATCGGAGATCAGAGCTTTCCTGAGGTGACTTGTTTCTGAAAACAATTTATTCTTTCTTTAGATATATGACATTCCCCCCACATCTATTAAGGGGCCTGCACTTCCAGTTCCCATGGGAGAAGCAAAAGCTTTAGGAGTCTATGACATACCACCTGCCAAAGGGGTGAGTATTGCGCTGTTTCCTGCAGTGCAGGAAAGATCCTGCCTTTTCATCTCTGACCAAAGACATGCTGTTTAAACAAGAGTTCATGTATGATCCTGAATGAAAAGGAGATTCAGTACTTTAATTTCCTTAGGTATTTAAACTGTTAAAACTGGTAAAGTTAAGCACTGTGTCAAAATTATTAATGTTATGGAGCGTGAATTGGTAATTAGACCTATGTTATCTTTGTGGCCGCATGCTGCCTTTTTGGATTTTGCTGCTTATGAGAATTTGCATCAAGATGAATGTTAAAAAGATATTAAAACTAACAGTCAAACTCAGGACAAGTGGCTGGTTCCATTAAATTCAACAGCAAATCTTCCATCCCAGCATTTTATAGGCCATATGGAAGACATAAAATATTTTGCTATTCTAGACAAAGGTTTCATGGTTTGCTTTCTGTGATTCAGGTCTATGCTTCACCTCTGTCTGCATGCCGAGATGATACAGGCCTGAGGGAAAATTTGCAGGACTTTTCATCTCCAGTGGGCCACACTGTAAGACCAGAGGGAGTATATGATATTCCTCCTCCAATCATCAAAGCAACTGGGAAAGAACTTAATAAATTTTCCCCTGAGAGCCTTTTATTGCCAGATGGAGTGCCACAGAAACAGAGTGTTTATGACAGCCCTATGAACCATCAAAACTATTTTGTTGGACAGCAAATTGCACCTCAAAAAGATGTTTATGATACCCCAAGGGGAATTGCATTCCCAGGACAACAGGCAGGACGCAGTGAAAGTCTCATCCCAGAAGGAAGAGAAGGTGTATATGATGTGCCACCACCACTCCTCCAAGACACTAAAGGCTTACAGGATGTGACTGATGGGATGAATAGGTTGTCTTTCTCCAGCACAGGAAGCACAAGGAGTAACATGTCCACATCTTCAACAACATCAAAAGACTCTTCTTTCTCAGCACCAACTGCACAAGACAAAAGACTAATCCTTGATCCAGACACTGCTATAGAGAGACTTTATCGCCTCCAGCAGATGGTGGAGACAGCTGTCAATAACCTCATGGCCTTTGTTACAGCAGACTGGCGGTCGTATGGATATATGGAGAAACACATCAATGAAATTCACACTGCTGTGGATAAGGTAGAGCAGTCGCTGTTGGAGTACCTCCAGTTTGCGAAAGGATCTGCAGCCAATGCTTCCTGCTTATCTGAGTTCAGCCTCCTTAATAAAATGAAGAGGGAGGTGCAAAGGCTGGAGGACTCTCACCAGATCCTTACCCAAACCAGTCACGACTTGAATAGCTACAACTGGTCTTTGAATGTTCTAGCTGTCAACAGAGTGCAGAACAAGTGTGATGACCTGGATCGGTTTGTTATGGTAGCAAGGACAGTCCCCGATGATGCCAAGCAACTGACCACTACCATCAGCGTCAATGCAGAAGTGCTCTTCAAACCAGTGTTGACCAGTTCACATTTCAAAAACATCCCCGAGAATACCATGAGCACTCCTGACTATGTATATGACAATCCTCATATGCAGTGTCACAAAGAAAAAGGACAGAACCACTGTAGTTCCCTTGCTCCTCTCCTGAGTAAAGGTCAGCACCCTCACAATACCACCAGTGAGAGCTCGGAGAAGAGCTGGATGGATGACTACGATTATGTTCACCTGCAGGTAGGTAGACCCAACACCTTATTCTACACAAGGCCAAGTAAGAGTTGTCTGTGTTTTTTTCAGAAGCTGTTTGCAGGAAGGTAGCAACCAGATTGTCACACTAATCCATATTCAAGAATAATTTCACCAGGGTGATTACTTCCTCTCAGTAGCCTTTTACTCTGCCACAGTATCCTTGTCTTCTCTTAGTGGTGCACTACCAGTGAGAAAGCCAATACAAAGAAGCCTATTATTTGACCTAGGAGTTCTCATTAACTCAGGAGTGGTTTTGATTTAACAGTGTCTTACGTTTTGCAAAACAGGGGAAAGAAGAGTTTGAAAGGCAACAGAAGGAGCTGCTGGAAAAAGAAAATATCATGAAGCAGAACAAAATGGAGCTAGAGCACCATCAGGTATGTTCACTCAGGGGCAATAATCACACTGAAATCCAGTGTTCCTTGCACATAAGAAGTACTGGTCAAATAAAGCAGGAGGGGCCCTTCCTTTAGCAGTGTGTAACTGCTAGCATCCTGGCTGTGAGGCATGCGTGAATGCCAGCACATGCAGTTGGAAAGTCCCAGGTGCTATATGGTGAAGTGAAGATGGCAGGTATGAGGTCTTGGCTGCACAGTAGCTCTAGGTTAGTTTCTTCCCAATTGTTATTTGTGCCAGTCAGGCTCCACCATTAATGGATTTATCAGTGCAAAGGGCAAGGACAGGCACTGTCATGCTCCAAACGCAAAATGGTGAGCATCAAGATTTTAGCACCTTCTTGGCCCTGTGCATCTGTGTCAGCGATTGCTTATGCCAAAGACAAGCTTAAATATTCACAGCAGAGTAGCTAGTCTGAAGATCAGCATCTGTGCGCTGTTCATTTCCTTGTTGCCACTTTGCAATTGAGCGGAAGCCCAGCCGCAGCTCTCGGTGTTTAGAATGACATCTCTTGTGGCAGGAATAAGCCTTTCCCTTGAAAACAATTTCCAATCATTTCAATTTAAGAGACTAATTATTTTTGTTATACAGTGCACTATTATGGTGGGCCCAGTGCATACATATAATAAAAAGCAGTCTCTGTCTCCAAGAGTTTACCACAGAGGAGAAACAGATTTCTGCAGTGTCTTGCAATGGTTTAGTCAAAAAGCCAGCTTGAGAACTTGGCTTTCCAGACCTGCAATCCAGTGCCTTAGTCACTGGACCACACTGAATACACATGCCGCCTGCCCATCTGTTCAGAGAAAATCAATACCATTAACTTAAATACTGTGCTTAACATCACTTTAAATGCTAAAACAGTAGGTCATAGAAGATTGAGGGCTATCACTTTGCCCTCATATTAATTCTTCAATATGTTGTTGCCATATCGTATGGCAGAAAATTGTACAAGCAACGTGGAGGTGCGAGTTAAAGGTTTGACATCACAAAATCCCACATAGATGGCAGCTTTTTAAGGATTGGGTAGGAGTCAGTGCCACTTGGATCCATCTTTCTCACTTGTGAGTTCATAATGTTCCAAATGAATGTCACGGCTTAACCCCAGCTGGCAACTCAGCCCCACACAGCTGCTCGCTCGCTCCCCTTGCAGTGGCATGGAGGAGAGAATCAGAAGAGTAGAAGTGAGAAAACACTGAGAATAAAGACAGCTCAGTGGGTAAAGCAAAAGCCACACACACAAGCAAAGCAGAACAAGGAATTCATTCTCTACTTCCCATGGGCGGGCAGGTGTTCAGCCATCTCCAGGAAAGCAGGGCTCCATCACATGTCAGTTACTTGGGAAGACAAACACCATTGCTCCAAACGTCCCCCCTTCCTTCTTCTTCCCCCAGCTTTACATGCTGAGCATGACATCATATGGTACAGCACATCTCTTTGGTCAGCTGGGGTCAGCTGTCCCAGCTGTGTCCCCTCCCCACTTCTTGTGTACCCCAAGTCTACTCTCTGGTGGGGTGGTGTAAGAAGCAGAAAAGGCCTTGACTCTGTGTGAGCACTGCTCAGCAGTAACTAAATCATCCCTATGTTATCAACACTGTTTACAGCACAAATCCAAAACATAGTCCCATGATAGCTACTATGAAGAAAATTAACTGTATCCCAGCCAAAGCCAGCACAATGAGCCACAGTCTGTAAATTCAGGAGTTTTTTTAAATGCAAATAAAGTATTTTAAATGTTTTTATCTTCTGAACTCTGTGTATTTGGATTTATAGTAAACACTGCACTTGATTACCCCTCACCCTCCAAAATAAAAATCTTAGAAAACATATATACTACTTTTCATTTAGCATAAGGTCAGTCTAGGATACACAGGGGCGTCCTGAGGCATAAGGTGAAATTGTAATACATAACATCATCTTACGAGAATATTCTTTGAAGAGAGCCTTTTCATTTGCCTTTCAGATCAATCAGTTCCAGCGTCTGGAGCAAGAGATCACAAAGCCAGTAGAGAACGACATCTCAAAATGGAAGCCACCTCAAGCTCTCCAGACTGCAAACAGCACTGCCACCTCTCGTGACAGCCAGCTGCTTTTATTCTATTCTGACCAATGTGAGACTCACTTCAACTCCCTCCTAAATGCCATCGACGCCTTTTTCAGTTGCGTCAACGCTTCTCAGCCCCCACGCATCTTCGTGGCTCACAGCAAATTTGTCATTTTGAGCGCTCACAAACTGGTGTTCATTGGGGACATGCTCACAAGGCAAGTGACGACTCAGGACATACGCAACAAAGTGATGAACTCCAGCAACCAGTTGTGTGAACTGCTGAAGAGCGTTGTCCTGGCTACCAAGATGGCTGCCTTGCATTACCCCAACACAGCAGCCCTACAGCAGATGGTGGACCAAGTAACAGAGCTGTCTCGTCACACACAGCTGTTCAAACTCTCGCTGGTCCAAATGGCATCCTTATGAAACCCAGTGGAATCCAATCCATGAGCACCAAAACAGAAAAGCAAGCAAACTGGAGCTATTTTTATGTAAAGGTTATTTTTTTTTTTTTTAGATATTTTTTATGAAATATTTTAAATCTGTTCTTAGAGAATCTAATGAAATCAGGGATATATCTGGTTCTGTATTATGTTTCTAATACACATTTAGATATGTATACGCTGCATATATGTATATGTTGCTACATTCCCTGAAACATCAATTAAGCACCTTAAAAATTATGCATCGGGTAAGCAGTGCATCTCTTTTGTATATAGTGCCTGTTTCCTCAGTATATTTGTTAACTGGATGCTGCACTCTTCTTGTTTCATTCCATCTTGATTGGGTGTGAAACCTACTTGTAGCAATCCATGAAGCAAATGTAATGGTTCTCATAGAACTCCATTCCCTTCTTAGAAATTACTTTCTTTAGGTTAATTCTGTTAAATTTAAGTCTCTTGATGTTACTTCGTTATGTACAATGTTCAATCATTCTGAGTAGCATAGATGCACAACTGCAACAAGCAACACATCGAGCGAGGCATACAGCACTTGGGAGAAAAGCATTTTTAGGCCATGTAAGAGAACCTTCTAAGGAGGAAGGTGGAATCGTATATATGTAATACCTTGGGGCATTCAAATTTTGCTGTTTCTAATAACTGCAACATGGGATTTCAAAATGTGGAAGGATTCCCAGCAATGTAAATTCATACATGTTTACCTTGTATGTCCTTGCATTAGCAATTAAATTTAAGAGTCAGGCTCAAGAGCCTTCTTGCTTATGTTATCGTGAGTTATCGTGAGAGCATCCCAAGATCCATTGGGCTCATCTTTGAGGCTGCAGATGAGCAACGTCACAAAATACCAGTCCCTTCCAGGGGGATTAACATACAAATGGTAATTCATATGGAAAGAATTTAATTAAATTAATTTGAAGTAACACCTGTTTAAGCATCTCTATAGCACATACACAGTTATAGAGCACTTATTTGTCTAGGACATATTCTTGGGAATGAATTGCATCTATCGCAGTTCTGACATCCATTCAACTATTGGGCTGTTTTTCCAAATTCTTTTGTGTAACTGTTAGTCCTTCTGCACTACACGGTTGCCAAAAATGACCTCCTGTTTTAATGGGGCCATTCCATCGGTAGTACACACAATCCCACACAGTAATTTTTAATTTAGATCCTTAAAAATTATCAGAGTGGTAGACTCCTTTAGAAATTTCATGTATTGCTGGCTGCTCCAAAACACATATAAGCTTATTTATCTTCGTTGCCTTGTACAAACCCCCTAAAAAGAAGGGGCAGAACACCAGCTGCCTGTGGTCCTCAGACTGGATGCTACACTTCAAAGCTAGCAAATAACTCTGTGAATTCCAGGTGATACTGGCGTTTTTCAAGCAGAAACACTACTGTCCTCACACAATTCAAGGTAGCCCCACGTTGATGTGTTCTGAACGTTGGCATCAGCACACAGATGACTGATAAATACACAGTCAGGCGATTGGTAGCACCTAGAACATGGGCACGGCTGCCTGACATCTCCCTTTCCCAGTTTGTGCCTGAACACACACCTTACTGAAATGAGGTTTGCTGTCTTAGATAACAGAACCGGTTCATGAAATCTTGTAGCCTTAATGTGTTGTCTCAGAGCGAGGACCACTCTTAGCTACCATAACATCCCTTCCACAGCCTGCAGAACATTCCTGGAAGGCCAGCAGGAGCCAACACAACCTCAGCTGGTTGTGCTGAATCAGCTCCAGGGCTGGGCTCTGGGTAACATCCAAAACTCTCCTTAGCTTGAGCAGAAAAAGGGTAGTTACGCTATTGTAACCAGTAGCCAGTTGCCAAAAAACAATGCACAGGAACCTGTTTTGTACTAGTGGTGTTTGGGATTCTTTTGGATTTCCTAGTCCTTTTTTTTTTTTCTCCTGTATATTCTTAGAAAGTGAAAAAGTGTTTTGAAGCTTAGTGGTTACGTTGATAGTTTGTGCTTTCAAAAGGAGAACCTTTATTGCAAGCCTGTATTACAGTTTGTTATCTTGTAGAGTCATTTTAAAAGGATTAAATGACTAGCTTTTTTATATTAAAAAAAAGGCAACACTTGGTCTTATTTTTTTTCTTGTTTTCAGAGTCCTGTAAGCATCTTAAGGAAATATTGCTGCTGCTAACACTATCAAAGCCGTTCTAAAACGGGGAGCTCACTTTCCATCTTTTCACTAATCACTGAGTAGAGCATGAAGTGAGAACTCGAGGGTATAGAGGGAGGGACAGAGTCTTTCCTTGCCTGTCCAGAAGCAGCAGGTGCCAACGAAAGACGTTCCTGCTGGAGAGCATGAGTGCAAATGAAAGCTTTGAGAGGAAAGCGCCTGGTCTGGCTCCACATGTCCTCACAAGGGGACAGCCAGCAGCAATGCAGGGGTGCTTCTCGAGAGCGCTCCATTTTGTTCCTCTGCTAAATTTAAAAAGCTCAGCCAACAACAAAGGACTGGACAACCAAAACAGTTCAGAATGGAAACCAGAGCTGCTTTGCTCTCCTCCCAGAGCCACAGCATCCCCACCCAGTTCCCAACAAACGGCTCCTGGTTGGCAGCCAAGCTGATGGCCAGTGTGCAATGACTGTCTGATGTCCTGGGGTGTGTAGGGGAGCGGGGGAGGTCTGTCTCACACTAGTGGCAAACGCAGAGCATACTTGGCTTCTTACTCCAGACAGTAAATACGAATTCATATTAATTAGAAAAATGCTTCTTTTCTCTCCCAGGATGGTTAGTGAGGGCAAAAGAGGAGAGACAAAAGCCACCCTTGAAATGGGCAGGTTTTACAGAAGTTACCTGTTATCTCCACACCCCCTGGCTGCAGTTGCAGCAAATCCAACACGGGTGAAGGAAACCAAGTTCCCCCAGTGCCGCCTGATGCCGGATGGCACCTCAGCATCTTCACATCCCCCATAACTTCTAGACCGTACAGCTTTTGGCACTCTGACACATACATCTGGGCTACGTTTCAGAAATGTCCCACATCTGCTGCCAGCACTCTTCAGAGTATTCCTACACCACTAACACCTTCCCTCTGCCCACAGCCCAAGTAGCTGTAGCTGTTCTGCTCCAAATCCAGCTTCTCCCTGTTGAACCCCACTTCCAGGCTGCCTGCTCCATCTTAACCTTTGTGTCAATCAAAAGGCTTTAGCAGCTTGTAGGATTTACTCCAAAGGTAGTTCTTAACCCTCCCTTGCCCTTTTCTCCCCTCACAATGGCCATGGCATTACCCCATGTTTAGACAAGATCCATTTCCAGGGCAAAGATGGGGTCTTGCCAGTCTCAGAGGATGACACAGAGCATTCCTCCCAAGTCTGAAAGATGTTTCAAAAGCAGCATATACACATCAGTCCGAAATCAGCTCAGCCCTTTTTCTGCCAGAAGATTTTCCATCTTAGAGATGAACCATACAGATAACGTGGGTATTTTCTTTTTTAAAGCATTTCTTTTTGCTATTTGCACTCAAATTCTACCCAAGACAGCACCTTTCTCTGGATATAGCTGTGGGGCTCTGCAGCATCACAGGTAGTCTATATCTAGTGCTACAGAGTCCTTCCAGAAGTTCTGGCTCAAAGAGGACGTTGAATCCGGGCTTGAGCGTACCTGGATAAAGTGAACAGCAGCAGGAGGAGCATCTAATCCAATCCAGCCTCACCATAAACTGCTAACTCAGAGGCAGCACGAGTGACGAGAAGCTCAACCTGGGAGCTATCATGAGGGCTCACACGGACTCTCTTACTAGCAGCTGGGACCACGTCCATTTCCTCCAGTGAACTGCCTGGGAGCAATTTCACTTTGATTAAATGAGAGCTAAATGTGGAGTGCAGCTCACATCACTAGCAAGGCCTGATCACGCTGGACATGCTGCCAGCCCTTGGAATCACTTAGAAAACACAAGGACATCATTCTCTGATCAAGACCCAAACATTTAGCCTTTGGTGCTTGTGAGTTACATAGGGCATGACACAGTGAGCAGCCTGACCTCAGAGAAGATGCCTTCCCAGGGCATTCCTTTGGAATCAGGAGCTGGCAGTCCCATGGCAAGAAGCAAGGAGACAAAAGCTCCTTGTGCCTCCTTATAAACCCATGTCTCCACAGCGATGTGGTCTTGGCTTGCAGTGGCCGCGGTTTTCTGAAGGAGAGAAGCTGAAATGCTCTGAGGGAGAGGCAACGCTGAGCAGAACATGACTTTCCCACCTCTCCTGGGGTTTGATCTGCGATAGCAACCTCCTCACAGGAGTTAGTGCTTCAATTCTGCCTTTTCAGCAGTGTTGGGCTTGGCTCGACTCAGAATGGCTCTGCTGTTTGCTTTCTTCTCTCTGCACCTCTCTGGGTTTACCTTCTGCCCCTGCACCCCCACAAGCAAAGTCCATCAAGTCAATGTTCCTTGTAGGAGCCTGCCTCGTTCTTGTCCATCCCTCCAACCCCATGGGTCCTCCAAGTCACCACCAAGGGCAAAGCCTGGTGCTGGGAAAACCTGTGCCCAAGGAGCACATGGGCTCAGCACACCTACCGCCTCCTCAACAAGGGTTTATTTTTCTCTGCTGAACGCAGAGACACAATATCTTTTTCTGTACAAGAAGCAACTCAATACATCACGCAGAGGACAGCAAAAACAGAACTGGGGAGCACAAAGTGTCATGTCTACAGAAGGTATGTAAAGCTCATCTCATCTGCAACACCCTGCCTCTGCTCTGCAGCACAAGCAGCAACAGCCACCACCTCCACACACAGTGGGCTCCCAGAAGGTTACAGATATCATAAGCCCAAACAAAAAAACCAAACCAAACAAACAAAAAAAAAATCACAATTCCCTGGTTCCACACACACTCACGCCCATGGGGCACCAGCTGCTGTCAGCCAAGGGAGGGATGGAAAAATCTTGCTGCTGGGTGGTGGTGGTGGGGGGGAGTCCCCTGAGATCAGGGACACTTTTTTTTCCTCCTTCCCTGTAATTTCTCTTAATTACAGAAAAAGTGATCAGAGATTTTTCCTTGATGCAAAGCTGCAGGACACAAAATCCAAGAGTCCCTTCATAGCTTCCTACTTCACAAGCTTTTATCTTGCTCAACACTCCAGCCACAGCTGCCCAAACCATTGCCAGCCAGGAAGGCACCATGACCATGTCCCAGGAGCATCTGCTATTTAAATGAAGGCAGAGTTAAGTATGGTTAAATGAAGGTTACAGTGAAGGACAAGCAGAAAAATCTGAAAGAGGAAAGCAGAGAAGGAAGAAAAAAAAGTTTGTTCTGGCTTTAGATCATCTTGCAGAAAGGAATCAAGGTGTATCTGAAATCTTCTGGGGCAGGTAGGAGGCTCCAAGGCCTTTCCCTGTGCAGTGATTCAAGTCTGCTGTTATTCCCAGTTGAGCTCAAAGAGAAAAAAACACAAGGGTGAGTGGCCATGAACATGCAAAAGAAAAAAAAAAAAAAAAAGGACTTTCACTGTTTTTTCACCATGTCCTTAGTTTTTATGAAGGATGGTAGGAGCAGCCCATCCTAAAGCCTTTTATCTCAGGAGGGGATTTGAGCTGGAAACACGTACCCGTAATTAACTTGCGTTCCAGAAAGGGAGAAGTTAACTTCTTTGGCTTTTTTTCATGTCGCATTTCAAAGAAAAATTAATAAGCACGTGCATTCTGCAGTGCTTTGCCTGCAGTTATTTTCAGGCCTCGCTACCCAAGACCCAGGTTTCAGTTGCCCGCTCGCAGATTTGCTTCAGGAATGAACACACAGCCATGTTGGCAACTTGCATCGCTCTCACAGTAACTGCTGCAATGACTAAAAAGACTGCTGCACTGCGCCGGACACCTCCTTCCCCTGCCCACATCCCCGGGGCAGGATGCAGAATCCACCACTTCCCTCCTGCAGCAGCAGCAGGTGGAGCTGCCTCCGAACACTGAGAAGGTGGAAATCCGCATGTCCCACGGACACAGGCAGTACACAGAACTACCAGCTCCACCTGAGGGGTAAAGCTGCTGAAGGCACCGAGACACACAAATGAGAAAGCCTCTTTCTCGTTCCATGGGGATGGTGATGCTCAGGAGTGCCCCAATCGGTATGAGCCCATCTCCGCTCCCTGTGTGAGACACCACATGGAATTCACCCCACCTACCTGAAGATATAAGCATGCGAGATATCATTAGGGTCCCTTTTAAACTGAAAAGGCAGAACAGGCTCAAGTAAAGACAAAGCCACATGGTTAAATCTACTTTAGAATGAGATGAACCCTCTCCACGCTCCAATGATCAGGTCTTCAAGAGAAACTGAGACAAGTAGCTGCAAATGCCCTTATCATGGGCTCCTGAACTTTGAGCATGTCCTACCCACAGACCCTACATCTACCTCCTGAAACTCAGTGTGGCCACATACACAGTTCAAGTCAGAAACTGAACACTGAAACACTGTAGAAACTCGTGGACTCCCCTGGCCCATCAAGCCTGAAGCTGATATTGGTACCATCAAAACGCTGGTCCCAAGGGCTCACAGCAAGCGCGAACAGTCCTGGATCCTGAGCCTGAAAATATCACAACGCACATCTGAGCTGAATCCCCCAGTCCTGCCACCTCCCCCTGTGCTCAGGCACCCTCCAGGCTTTGGGATCAGACCTGGCCCTGAAGTCCCATCAAACAAACTCTCAGAGAACTTATTCTCAATGCCTTCCCTAATGACACAAGCAAACCCTCAGAGCAGTAAGAAGCCATCTGCGCAATGAACTGCAGGGGCAGCCAGCAACACAGCAATAAACAGCCAGGGATTTGGGCACAGTGATGGTTAGCAGGTAACCAGACTAGGAAGCATCAAGATACTCACAGATACCTTTTTCTGCTCAGTCCCATACAGGGCAGTAGCACAGGAGCCCAGGGCATCTCTTCCACAGCAAAGAAAAGTCTTTGGAGCAACCCACTTTACAAGGAGTCACTTCAGCAGAAACTGCCAACCTCTGCTTCCAGGCAAGGCAACTAAAATCTCCATGCTCTGTGAACGTTGCATAGCTTTCCATCCTTAAAAAAAAAAAAAATCCCAATCAAGAAGAAAAGTGAAATACAGTGTTTTCTACCTGAATACATCCACAGCTTCCCAGGAGGAAATTGTATGAGAAACAGCCAGGAACACACTTCAACAGCCTCCACTTTCTGTCTCTCAGCAATGCTTCTTTTCCAAAGACACAAATATAAAGGCACAAGCCTTATGCACAGAAAAGCCACAGCTGTGGCCCCATCACCAGCTGAGATACATCTATTTTTAAAGCTCATTCCATGCACGCAGTTGCAAAACCTCCAGGCCTGATTTATCTCTAGCCCTTGCACTTTAGGTAAAGAAAACAAATTAAAATTTAAAAAAACAGGCTTTCTAAACTCTACCTTTTGCACAATTAGGAATAAAGCTTTTCACAGCTTCCTTACACAGGTGAAATCAACTACAGGGAGGGTGGGACGGCTCTGAGCTCTGCTGGCCCCACTCACCCTACAGCACATCCCCAGCTGTGGGTGCAGGCTGGGCTGTGATCCTGTCCCATGGGCTGTGCTCGACACTGGTCTCTTCCTGGTCTTTTGCAGCAGTAAACACTATGGTTATTTGTAAAACAAATTTTTTTTCTTTCATTCTGGACTTTGGAGACTTTTTTAGTTGAGGGGATGTGCATGTACAATATTCTGTTGGTTTTGTTCTCTGAGCATCTCTAGGTATCAGCCTGCTAACGTTTGAGAAAGTAAGAACTGCTCTGTTGGGTCAGGCTGTGGTGCACGTAGCCCCATATTCTTCAGTGCAGGCACCACTGAAGTCTGTGGTGCTCCTAGAAAATACACTCCTTCTGTCACACACTCACACCTAGAAACACTGTCCTCAGTCTGTTGTGTCCTTTTCACAGAGTAGGAAGCATGCACCGAACCCTGCCAGCCCCCACTCTCCTCCTCTCAACACACTTTCTCCCTTTCCCTAGGACAGGCTCACCCCACAGTCCCTCACAGTTCCTTCTGAAGCATCCTCCAGTCCTGCTTAAGGCGTTGATGACAAGCACATCTCACCCCATGTGAACAGAGAGGAAGGGTCTCGGACAGGGGAGAAAATACAGCATGACTGTTGTATTCCCTGATGGGTTGGATGGATCCTGGCTAGTCAGCCTCAGGGTGGAGACTGGACAAGAAAAAACCAGCAGCTCTGCCTGTTTTAGGACTTAGCACAGGTACAGGAGGCTGGCTCCAGGCTTTGCTCCACCATAGAGCTGAGGCTGCCTCCCCCTGACGAAGCTCTTGCAGGCTACAGGGGTCCAGCATGTGGGCAAGCAAGTCCCTTCCAGCGGTGGTCCCACACCCCCAGCAGCGTTCCTGCTCCCGTGGAGCTGCCTGCTGCCAGGCAGAGGTGCAGTGTGAGAGCCAGTGTCAGCCCCAAGCCTTGTAGGCAATGACAGACAGCCCACTTTTTAATCCTGACGTGTTTACTCCCCATTTTGAGTTAGACAGTCTCGCCAAGTGCTAGGAATCATTCACGCAAGAGCAGGACCCCTCTGGACCCGAACAGCAGACGGAAGATTGACTCTTCAGACACACACCCACAAAGATGGGATAGGTGTTGTTTCCCTGGCAAGCCACACAAGCTGAAAAAAAATTAAACTAAAAAAAAAAAAATGCCAGTAGTTCTCTGTGTGTAATGGGGACTCACTGTTATCCCAGGTAATAAATGAGGAGCTCAGTAAAGGGAAAACAGGTTTCTCCAAAGCCTGGTACAACAAAGTGCTCCCTCCTTCTCCCTTACCCTGAACACAGAGATCCATCGGCAGGATAACTCATCCAGGCTCCCACTGTATCTTTATCTCATTGCTTTTCTCAAGGATTTCTGTCTTCACTGCAAAGAAAATGTAACATCAGCTGGCTGTCCCCAAGTCTAATAATGTGAGATTATTAACATTGTATTTTTAATATTAATATTAGACTACTATTCACCTAATATTACTATTAGACCTAAGGAGAAGATTTTAAAGTGAGCTGATCATGAGCCTTTGTTTGACCTGCTGGGTAACAAGCAGGACTCAGACCAGCTCTGGTGGGGTGGCACTCACCTCACATCTCTGCACTGAAACCATGAGAAGAGTGAGGACACGCACTTACAAATTAGTTTTGAAGAGATCTGGATAGCAGGCAGCTTGCTTTTGTGATTCGACTGGAGAAAAGCCCCACCAACCCAAAACGTTTCTTTAATCTGCTGTTTACAACATTACAGCATGCTTGAAACCCTGAGATGTGAAGAAATGCTGCTGTGGTGGATTTCAGTTTTTTGGTTTGTTTTTGGTTTTTTTTTCTTAAGTCAGGTGAGAGGTAAGAAAAGCAGCTCCCTCTTGGCACTTTTGAGACTTTCCTTCTTGGGGCAGAAGATAATTTTTGAGGTCAATTTCCTTCAAAATCCAGTGTTCTGCCTGTGCCGCAGAGCAATGCACACCCCCCCAGACACAGGGCTCCACGTGTCCTGCTGATTTTTTGGCATGAAGCATTTGGCCAAACAAGAACCAGACTCAGCCCTTGTACTTTCGAACCCCACTAAATACCAGCAGAATTACAAGAAGCAGCAAGAACAAATGCAAAGGAACTCAACAGCGTGGGCCCCAGTGGATGCTCGATGTTTCTCCTGCGAGGTGGACCTCTCCCAGCAAAGCCTGAAGGCCTGTGACATCTAGTGGTGAAAAGTGAGCCCTGAAGCTCCCTTTCTACCCATCTCAGACACTAAACTCCTCAGGAGTTTCAGACTCGATCAGCACTGCGAACAATTCACCTGTTTAAGCAGTCAGTCTGGGGATAAGAACTTTCCCCATCCATGCTGTCACTCCAAGATTCAGAAGAAATACAAGGACATCATGGAAATCAGGACAAGGAAAAGCAAAAGCAAGTCTGCCCTCAGTATCTGAATCCTTTGGAAAGTGTAAGAACTAGGGCTGCAATAAGCATCATTGGTAATACCTTGCAATTCTTAAATAAACCTCATGATTTTGGAAAACAATGAGGCCAACACAGAAAGTCAGCAGAAGACCTGCAAACCAGAGCCACAAAGTGAAATTCCAAGCTCCCTGCCTCCTGCCTTAGCATGCCTCCTCCCCTGGTCTGGGGGAAGGATGAGCATTTTCCCACGGGGAAGAACTCCTGACAGTTGTTTGTGAACGAGCCCCCACCCCGCTGGCACCAGAGGTCAATGAGAACAGTTCCATCCCTGGAGAGACAAATGTCAAGTTGTGCCAGGATCAGAAGTCACAACAGATGTCGTGCTGCCCAGGCACAAGCCCGAGCAGGCTTCTGGGAGTTCATCAGCTTCAGGGGGCTTATCAGCATTGTGAGAACACCACCCATGCTGCATACCTGGGGTGCCCGAGCTAATCATGTCATCCCACTCACAGGAGTGGGGCACTGTACTTAGGAAGTTCAAGACTGATTGTAATAAAAATGTAGCTCCAGTGGTTCAACCTAGCACGTAGCAGTAGCAAAACTTGCTTCAAGCCAAAGCTAGCAAAACAAATGCATTTACTGATCAGAGGCTTTCAGCTCCCCATGAGACATTCCAATCCTCTGCCACAGAGAAGAGGAAATTAATACTCCATTCAGCAAGCTATCCTCCGCTGCAGCAATTCCAAGGAGGAGATAGGGTACACGTACCTTCTGGTTTCAAAACTCTGCAGTCATGGGTTGCACAGCAAAGCTGTCTGCACAGAAAGATGGAAGTTTTAATAGGGGTTGGAAATCAAGCACCTGAATTGTACAGCACACAGGCACGAGGGATTCACAGGTAAGCACAGGACATGTCTTCTTATTTTTCTGAGTAGAACTATACTGCCAGTGTTCAGGATGAGTCCCTGTGGCAGTACACAGAGCACACTACCAAAAGGAGGTGTGAAATATATTGACAACAACCCCAAAGCCACCACATTATGCCCCTGTCCCATCCTCCCCTAGATAGGAGGGTCTCTTTGCTACCAAAGTTAAAGGAGCATGTGTGTTATCCATTTCTCCTCATGGAAGCTGAAAAGGCCTGTGAATCCAAATGCAGGAAAATAAAGCCCAAGATGTATTTAGTCTCAGTGTCCACATTTGTAAAAAAATAGGATGTTAGTCTTGGTTTCTGTTTTACTGATGAAAGATGTCTCCTGCCTTTGAGTAACTTCTCCTCTAAATTTCCACAGCTGTACCTCCCTCCAAAGGTGACCACATCCCAAGAGCTCTCAGACATTAGCACTCATTAGTTCTTCTGCTCACTCCATGATACTGCTCTGTCCACCCACAGGTCCATCTTGCCATTCCTTTTACCTGCAGCAGTCTAACACTGCTACATTTCAACATAAGCCCCAGACCAGATGTAACCCCTTCTCTTCCCTCTTACACAGGCAGACTACAAAGCAGTGTGAAAATTCAACAGATCTTTCAGAGGTGACATTTTATTGATTACAAACACCCACAGGGATAAGAGAGATGCTCAAAACCTAAGAGCTTCAGATCTACATGACGAATACAGCTAATACAGATGTCCCAAAGGTTTAATATAAAACCTAGCATATGCCAGCTTCCAGTCTATCCCCTGTAAAAAAAAAATAATCTTCATTTAAGTATTACCCAAGCAAGATGAAACACTGCTTATGTTTCACAAAGATTGTGTATTTTAATTGTATAGGATCAAGGCCACAGGAGAGCCCAGAGGACAGCACACTCCTGCAGCAAAGGAGCAGTATCAGTTCAAACAGCCTTTGGTGGAACTTTGGGCAGAGCGGAATTAGACAATAGCACCTTTATTCATGCTGACGAAACAGACCATGAAGCGTTTCCTTGGGATCAGTACCAAAGCAAGGTACTTGCTCAGGAGAGCAAGCATGTGTTTAACAAGAATCTGACACTGGTATCACACCAGGTAGAACATGACTTTTTGAAAAGTCTTCTTTGGTAGTGTTGCACACTCAGGACAAGAAGTCTTACTCGACAGGCAAAATCCCATTCAAAAAAAAAAAAGTCAGAAAACCACTCAGGTCAAATACACATATCAAGTCTGGTTACTTTATTCTCTGTCTGTGCAGTCAGTTAAAAGAACTGTTAACGATGAAAACAGACAACCACAGAAGCTTTAGGTACAGTATTGTAACACTGACGAAGCAAATGACCACATGGAACACATTCTTGATGCTGGTCATTTCCAAACAAAACAGAAGTACATACACAGGTCTAGTTCAGTGTCAAACCTGATATTAAGCAGCAAGTTGCTCACAAATTGCAGCGCAGTATATGGCATTTACTGCAAATAGCTACAGCAGCAGTGCTTCGTGGATGAACTGCATAGAATTAGCCTCATGGGCAAACATGAAATCACCACGATAACAACCTTAGTGGCTCCCTAAGAGGTCTGAAGTATGCAATTCTGCATGAACGAAATTGTTTACACTCCTCAAATTTTAGCAGTAGAGTTTGTATTTTTTTCCACCAGTCTACACTGTGTTAGTTCTAGCCTCCATTGCAGTAACTGTTTTCAATCAACTGTCACATACAACATCAGTATGCTTGTTCAAAGTTACACATCCCCTGAACAAAGGTGATATGACTATATTTAAAATAAGAACCCAAAATACATTCAATAGAATGGCTGCAACAATAAGGCAATAAACAGTTTTAAAAATAGATCCTACTAAACAAAACAAGACCAACTGTGTAACCTGCTGCCTTCATAAGGTTTCAGACTTGAATGGGTCAATTCAAAGTTAAGTGCTTACCCTCCAGTAACATTTCAGAAGTACATTGGTAAAAATATTCAAAGACATGAGTATATTGGACTGCCAGCAATCACAACCCAGGTCTCATCACAAGTATGCTTCCACACGTACAGCTTCGATTTTACAGTTTTGCATGAAGTGCCCTGAACAAATACTTTACTACAAACTCCTTCAGGAAAAGTTAATGCATTTACATTAGCATTACAAGATTCTCCAAGCCACATAATAAGCGCCATTGAGCCTGCTGCTAGTAAGATCATTCAAGTTATGCACTAGGCAGACAGCATTATTGGCAGCTATGTCACAGCAATATTAAAAAATAGCATCAGCTGTTTAAAAAAAAAGTGAAAATAACAGTGGGGAGTGAAATGTACACCTACATACAGCAAGGAAGGGAGAAGGAAGTTGTTTGGCCAGAGCAGGTGAGCTAACCAGAGGTTCCACATCCATCTTATTGCATATTTGATCAGTGTCAGCATTCAAACCCACGTGGATTCTTCCTTCATTAATTTGCTCCAGAGTCTTGATTCTTGCAGCTTACAAGCTACCCTGTGACTAGCTATGTATATTGCTGTAACTTCACATTTCTTCACAGCTACTACAAGCAGAGACTGAGTTAACTGTTACTTATCTCAGCCAGGGATACTAAAAGCATCAGCCTTTTGCCATCTTCGGTGCACTACAGGTAAAAGTGGAGTGTCAGCTTCCCATGTCAGTACAAAAAAAAAAAATATTTGTAAGCCTACATTAGCAAAGCTCAAGACAGAGATGTTAAAGATGCTTCTTAAGAAAAATGTACCAGTACTTGGTTAGCAGTACTAAACTGAAACTCATTGTGTGAAAAGACACGCAGTCACAAGAGTATTGTGACGCTAAATTGTGCAAGGCAAACAACCAAAAGCAGCAGGGAATAGAATCTGATTGCTTTTGCTCAGTTTGAATAAATGGAAATTTTACTAATTAAAAAAAAAAAAACACACCATCATTAGGCATTCCCTTGCCAGCAGGCAGGATTGAGGAAGGAGACTATAAATATTTCTATATGTGTTTAAAGGATATGTGCATAGCACTGCCTAATCATGCTTGAAAATGTAACCCTGTCATACAAAGCATGCTTACCCATACATGCTTGTAAACAAAACAAAGACTTTTAGGCTCCAAAGCAAGGTCAGGACTGATCTGACCTATTTTACTACAGAAACATACAGATCATATTATGAAGGGAATGCTCTCATTAGCTTTTGAGCAGTATTCACAGATGACAAAACATAAAGGCACTAAAAGAGTGCCCTTTCCCAAATGTAGGCCTCCTTGACAGAAAAGCTCACATGGATGGTTTTAGCCACATAAATGAACCAAACCATGAGTTTCGAAGTCATAGGTTTAAACTTCTTAACAGCTGAAAAGTACAAGACCAATTTTGTAGTCCTGTTTAACAGCTTTTATACAGGGAACAATGATCCAAACACCACCACATATCCAAGCTTTGAGAGAAAACTGAAGCTGTTTGCGACAGGACATGTTGGTAGTTCTCTCTCATACACACATCAGAGGTGGTACAGGCATGTTGCTCCTCTTTCTCTCATGCATCCATCTTCAGAGCTGCTAGATAAACAGAAGTGGAGCTCTTCATTCTGAAGTGCAATGGCAAAAATAGCTGTATAACTCATTCTCACAGAAAACAGGAGCAACTGCTTATTACCGGTAAAAATCAGTAAGTCCTCCAGCAAACATGAGGTACCAAATTCATTGCTATAACACTATCAAAGTGTTACAGGGACGTCTACCAAATTGGTCAGAATGCCTTAACTGGTTCCAGGAAAGAAGGTACATCAGGTACCATATACCTGATATAACAGTGTACACAGTGAACTACAGAAGTGCTTAGTAGCCAAAAAAACCCAAAGATGACACTTTGGAATACTACACAGTGAGTATATAACCTAGGCACCTTCCCCTCTCCAATACAAGTTGGACTTAGAGTAAAAGGTTCAGGAAAAACATCCAGAAACCTAGCAGGACAGTTTAACCTGTAACCCTTCCTATACCAAAACCAAGAAAACAGGTCTTACCACCAGATTCCTTTTTTTTTTTTCCTTTTTTTTAAAAGGAGATAACAAAAACCTCCAAATCATGTGATTTTAATATTGATTTTTCATATTTCATTTATGTTTTATATAAGAACTTAACTAAAATCTCACTTTAGAATACTTTCTAAAGCAGGGTATTCTTTCAACCATTTTTCAAGTTCACATGCATTCTCAAGGTTGAAGAAAAAATATATATTCATATATAGCTAAGGAAATAAAACTCAATTTCACTATATGTAGTTACACTGCTGTAAAGAAAAAATCATTTAGAAACCATTTTAAGTCTGAAATGTTTACTATGTTCAGACTAATGCAAAGGCTAAGCCTATGGTCCAGGACCTGGTTTTAGTCTGTGTGCAGAGACAGGAGCTACAGCAGCTCAGCATTTTTTCTGATGGAGATTTCTCTCCACTCCTCCTTTTTTCCAGTATTCTATGACTTGCTGCTGAAGCCCTCCCTGAACCTCTACCAAAGCAGCATATATTGGTAGTTCAGAAGTAAAGGTCCACAGGTATTAACATTACCTCTTAAGTCAGTTTTTCAGTAAGATCAAACCACTGAACAACACAGTGCAGAGGTGCTTAACCATTCATAGTTAGTCAGAAGTTCAACGAAGTACATTAAGTTGTGTCTTCTGTAGGTGCCCTTCGCTGCCGAGCAGATTTCTGTCTACCTCTCTGAGGCGAGGGTGGAGGCTCCTGATCAGCTTCAGTCTCTGAAGGCTCGTTGTCCCCTTGTTGGGACCCCGTATCACCTATCAATTCTCTCAGGAATTTGAATTTAGACAAAAACAATTGCCAAACCACGTACCAGCCTGCAGGAGAAAGAGAAAAAGGTACTGCTTAGTTACTTCATATAAATTGATAGTCAGCTCTCAGGCAAAGTATACCAGAAAAGTGAGAAGAAATTTGATCAGCTCCCACTCTCTGATTGACAATTCTCAACTCCAACACCCCTCCGCAACACACCAACTCCTTTCTACAGTCCTAGAAATACAATTCGATTTGATAAAATTTGGCCTCATCTGGAAGCAAACATTTAAGCTCCAGGCAAGGACCTACACATTCCGAATTGTACTGCTACAGCAAGCAGTAGGTGGGTGATAACTACTGCATAAAGGCCTAAACTGTCAGGAGAAAAGGAATTTCTATGCTGAACACAAGGACTCGGGATTCATGGCACAGACACTGAAAAAAGGCAGCACTGGGGTTTCTACCGTCACTCAAAAAACACATTCTGAAAAGTCGTATTTCAAAAGCTGAATTACATAACTGCTATTAAGCACACTTGTGGAGATCTTGACATTAATACCATATTCTATAATAAATCATTATGAAATGCACAAGGTCTTCTTTATCAAGTTCACTAAAAGACATTCAAGGCGTTCCCTCACCATGCTCAAATCCTATTAAAGTAAAATTAACATTCTCTGGTAAATTTGTGTTCTGCTCTACCGCCAAAATGCTCTGGGTCCCAACACTATGCAAATAAAAGAGTTGAGATTGTCACATTTCTAAAATCTCTCTTGAAAAATATTTAAGATCCAGCTCCTCCTCTCTCTTTTGCAAGTATTTTTTTAACAGTCAGCCAAAGAACTTAAAAAAGCAGATATAAATATATCTAAACCTAAAACAGAATCTTTGTTTTAAAAGGTCTCCCTTAATATTCAAGGACCAGCTCCTCCAAGCTCAGGAACGATGCATCCCAACAAAGAAGTAGTCAGGCAAAAATGCCAGGAGGCCTGCATGGATGAACAAGGAAGTCCTGGACAAACTCCATCACAAAAAAGGGAAGCCTACAGAGGGTAGAAGCAAGGACAGGTAGCCTGGGGGGAATACAGAGCCTGTCCAAGCAGCCAGGGATCAGGTTAGGAAAGCTAAAGACCTGACAGAATTAAATCTGGCCAGGAAGGTCAAGGGCAACAAGAAAAGCTTCTATAGGTACATCCATGATAAAAGACTAGGGAAAATGTGGGCCCTCTCCAGAAGGAGAGGGAGTGTAGTGATAGGATATCAGTATTAAGCTGGAAGAGGGGAGGTTTAGACTAGATATGAGGAAGAAATATTTTCCTGTGAGGGTGGTAAGGCAGTGTCCCAGGTTGCCCAGAGAAGCTGTGGATGCCCCATCCCTGGAGGGGTTCAAGGCCAGGCTGGATGAGGCTTTGAGCAACCTGGGCTAGTGGAGGGCGTCCCTGCCCATGGTAGGGGGTTGGAACTGGATGATCCTGAAGGCCCCTTCCAACCCAAACCGTTCTGTGATTCCGTGAGCTATAGAACAGGAATGCAACTTGTCTGTGAATTACACAGTTAAGTAGCATAAAATTTAAACAGTTATTTGAAATGCTACACAAGCATCATCTGCAACACCAAAAACATCTGTCTTCAGTAGAGCTATAAACTAATACTCCCTTCCTGTGTTCAGAAGGTCTTGCTAGCTATTCAGGCCTATACTGCTGACCTATGCAAATATCAAGAGCCTTATTCTACAGAGCTACGGAAACCCATCCTGCCGATTACACCGCTGTCAGCAGAAACAGGCTTCTGAGCATGGACAACAAGAGCATATTAGGGAAGTGGCACTTGTGTAACCACAGCACCACTAATTTTTATTCTTCTTCTTCTTCTGTAATCAGTCATGTCAATACAAGCAGGCCATTGCTTAGGACAAAAAAAAAATCCCACCCTTCCCCTCCCTCCTGGAATACTTTTCACATCCTGCACACTTTTAATTTCCATAAATTCTCTGCTGCTGAGGACAGTTTGAGGAAAGCTTTTATAGGGCAACCTTTTATGATCTAAATCAATCCCTAAAGCCTACACCAAGTATTTCATTTTCCATTAATATCTAAACCTTTAAATGATTTGTGATTAAATTGAATGTGATGACCCACAAATGCACTAAATCCCCCTGCACCTAGAAAAAAACCTTAATGGCAGATGTCTGGTTTTGGCATCTTTTTTCTTAGAAGGAAAAATGCCAACTTTTTGAAAGTTGTTTCCATTGAGGGGTATTTCAGGTCTCTGGGACCTTCAATGCTTTGTGTATTCTGAAGACCACCACTCAATCCATTCTTCCCATGGGTCTAAACATCATTAAAAGTAATCATCCTTATTTCTAGTCCACAGAGATTAAAAAAAAAAGCATAAAATATTCCAAGGGAATATAGGACACTTGCAAGAAAGTGACATCTAAGCAGATTATTACAAGCCATTAAAAATTGATTCAACTCCCCAGTTTATTGACAGAGCCAAAATTTGAGGCAGTAGTGCATGAAAAGCATGCAGTACATTCTCCTAAATCCATTTAAACATATGTGTGTAGGGGCACTTAAGCATATGGCAGGAGAGAGGGGGAGGAACTCTGAGCCACAAATTGTTTGTTTGTGTTTTTTGACTGTTTGGGTTTGGTTTTTGCTTGGTTGGGTTCTTTAAAGTTGTTGTGTTTAAAATCCTACCTAAACCACCTACAAAGTGAATTACTATGAAACAGACACATTACTTCCAGAGAACACTACAGAGAAAGAGGGGGGAAGAAAGAGAAAAAAATATTCAAGGCCTTCCCAAAGCATGACTTGGATATAGTTGGTATAAATAAATACCCCACTAAGTGAGGTATTTTAACTTAGGCTAGATAAAGTGGACCACATGCTTCCTCCATCACTGCAAACAGACCACTTAACACACAGAATCACGGGGCAGGGGGCAGAGAAAGAAATACTTAAGAACATTCACAGTTCATTCTCACACACCCCCAAGAAAAGTAGCATTTTTTCCCCCGAGGTTTGGTTTGAGTTAGAGCACAAAGGTCCGAGTACCCAAAATACCGACTTGAGCTCAGGAAGACAAGACAGTCTAAATAATCAGCCAACAAGACTTGTTATAGTCGAGAAACAACCAGGCCAACGATAACAGGCAGGTGAAAGGAACCACAGCAGTGCCTGGAAAAGAAAATTTCAACAGGCTTAGCCAATGATAACAATGGGAAGGAAACTAGGCGTGAAAACCAGAGTTTCAAAACCTCACAAGGTCTGCCAGCCTGTAGGAGACACGTGTAGGTATAAGGTAATCAAAGTAGAAAGATTTCTTTCTTTCACTTGCTCTAGTTACAGTATCAGCATGGATGGAAAGTTAAAAAAAAAAAATCCCCAAAACAAGCAGACTTGCCTCTTCAGCTGAGACTCCCTGTTGCCTCACAAGTTACTGAACACTTAAAGAAGAATTTCCTTGGAAATAATCAGACTACTAAAGAAGTGAAACAAGTTATTCCATGTAAGAGAGACCCTCTCCAGCAACAATATCAACTAAATACACCATTAAGCACCACCATACACACAGACAATGCCTGGAGGCAGATTCATGGTACTGAGTTACTTCTGAATAAGAAGACCAAGGCATTTTCTATTAATTTCTCAGCCTCTTAAAAACATTGCAATATAGGAACACCAGACATCATTGCATACTGAAGAACTGCAAGTTACATAATAGTGTATTTTTAAAAAGAAAATAATTGTAAAATAATTTAAAATACACAGAAAAGGAAAATAGGCATTTTCTTGCATTCTTGTCTTTATGCAGGTCAGTTTAGCTCCGCAGCTCTTTTGCTGTAGAGCTCTTCCTGGACAGGTACCTGACAGCACCAGTTTGCATTGCAAATGCTTCCACTTTGTTCAGGTAAGCCACTCTCAAAGAAGCGCTACTGGTTGAACTTCACCACATGCAAAATATTTTATTTGAATCAGTTTTCTGGTGCTTACTTTATTTTCTTTAGCCATTTGATTTACCTTTTTCAAATCACCCTCAGCTTGATTGAACCTGTGGAAGTCAAACAGCATACCCACAATACACCTTCATCAAACAAGCAGTGATGACATGCAGACTAGAATATATAATATTTCTACGTTAACTGGTGAAAAAAGTAAGCCAGGTCCAACAGCACATCACTGCAATGCAAAGCGGGTGCTCCAGCTCTTGGTGCAACAGATACCTGAATCCAGAGAGAGTCAGGAAATCCTGTCTGCCGCAAGCAGCCAGTATTTTGCTTTTAGGCAAAAGCTCAGTTCCCAGCCTTGAAAGCTGGGAACCACTGTCTCACTTAAAATGCCACAGCCAGGTGCCATCCAAAGACATTTAGGCCACACATGGCCTTGTGCCATCAGCACATCAACTCCTCTTATCAATCATGATGCAATGTGTTTGTGAAGATGGGGCCATGAGTCAAAGCCTCTTTTACTGACTCTTACAGAGATGTATGTGACATCAGGATGTTAAACAGACTTTGACTTGACTATGTTTAGAGCTACCTTTTCTGTTACTTCCTACACCCGCTCTTAGTTCTTCGTAAAGGGGAAAGAAACAGTGATCTGACTACAATGTTACTCCCTTTCAAAAGGTGGGGGGTACAAGTCTCAGGTCCATGTGTTTCATTAACCTCATACTGGCTTGTATGCAAAAGCTAACAGAGGGTTTTCTTTATAGGAGCACATTTTCCTCTTTGATTGGAACCAGGAAGAGCAACCAAAACAAAAAACCCAGGGCTAATATGGAGAGCTGGGGTAAAGCAACCTGATTTTTCTTATGTGAAATACAAACAAAACCAGGAAAGGAATGTGATGCAGTAAGAGCTCAAGACAGAGTCCGAAGATCTGGCTTCTTTTTCTGACCCTACTATGGACTTCTTGTGCAGTCTTGCAAGATCATTTTACCTCTGTGCCCCTACTGATTTGAAAATAGGATGCTACTACTCTAGCACGTGAAGACTAACTTAGAACTAGGGTATCACCAAAGTGAATGTTGCCTGTATTCAAATACCGAGTGTTCATCACAGAAAATCTTAAGCAGCTATAGCTGAAAAAAAGGAGCACAGAGGTGCTCATGTGACCACAGGCAAGTCACTCCAATGCTGCTCCATTTTCAAGATGTAGATAATATACTGCCCTGGTGGATGACTTTGATATGGAGAAGTTCAGACTGAAGGAAGCATACACTACTCTGATATTGGAGTAACAGAAGACATCAGGTGACGTGGTGCTCGGTTCTGCATGGCTCCTCCAACCTGGTCCCATTTAATGCAATATTCTACCACATGCTGCTTGCCGACTGGTAACAAGGAAACTCACTCTTCTTCCAATCTCCCATTTAGAACCATTTCAAAACTCAACTTCAAATTAAAGAGTATTTTCTCTTTATTGCTGGTCTAATCAAGCATGACGCTCCTCATCTTTTGAGGTGTTTTACGAGATTCACTCATTTAAGATAGCTACAAAATTTTCAACTAAGCATTAAAGAAGAGTTATTCAGGTAGAATTTAGGGCTCAAATGTTTTCCCATCTGCAACTGAATTCAGACTTGTGAAGCAAACCACACACCTGTTTCAGCACTTTAAGTTACATGATTTTTGTTTTAAGGTCCTATGTCTCAAACCACATCTCATTACCCTCTCTTGCCAAATGAGATGAATGCTTCCATCTGTTCCACTGAAGGCACTTCTCCAATTTCACACGCATTACTACATCAGGCAAATAAAACAAATGCAGAGGTAAGTAGTACTAGAGTTCACCCTGGCTGGTATTTTAACTTATCCTACATCCCTGACTATGCATTAATTCCGCCCATCTGTGGAGGAACATGGAATACACAAAAGCAGCAATGAGACCACCAGAGAGAAACCAGAGAAAGGAAATCAGAAAAGACAGGAATAAGAAAGTGGAAACAAGTTACCTTAGTCCCACTTTTAAAGGAGCAACTGAGAAATTGCCAGGTTTACAGTGCCTCAATGGTTTCTGTGTCAGATGTGATCAGTTTACAAATAGAGGTGTTGCTAGCTGCAAGCCTTCCATGCTTCCTAATAAATTCAGAATAACATTGAAAGTAGCAGTTGCAAGCAGCCAGAAATGTTTAAAAGAAAAAGAAATCAGGTCATTTATTCCAACTACTTTTTATAGACATAAATACCTAATCAGGCGTAAACATTTGCATTTCACATGGGTGAAAAACTGGTCCAAATAACTTCTGATAGTTTTTGCTTTGAATTTTGTCTTTTCACTTTAGAAAAATGATAAAACATATTTTTTCCCTCACTATTTAAGCTTTGACAGCACTTATCACATCATATGTCTGATAAGCAGCAGAAATCCATATGATCCTAGAATGCCTCCTGAATATTTAAATCTATTGTTCTCTGCAAGGATTCACCCCAGGAGTCCTTTTATAAGTCACTCAAAACCCAAGTTACATCTCTTTAGGCTCTTGACCCTGTAAAGTCGTTTTCGCAAGGCTGTTTCAATACCCCTCATCAGATAGCTGTAAAATATTCTTCTCATCACAAGATCATCTTGCACAAGATTATATCCAGCCATTCTTGTGTCAGGTTTGTTCACTAATGTGTATGTCTCATTTGAAGCCACCATAATTCCCCACCTAAATTATGCATGCGTATATTTCACACTTCTTATGTGCGTTACTCCAGACATGTTAATACTGGATTTCACCTCCCATTTTATAATCCAGTCAATTTGATATTGCGAAATGTTTTCACAATGCTTTACTGTTTCGACCATAATTAACAATTTAAGTATTAAATGTTCACTGACTCTTCACTTTGCTCCCTTGGTTTTCAAAAATCGCTTCTGAATCCACCGGGCATTTGGTTTTTATCTCACAAGCCTTTCACCAGACCATAGTTCGAGTTTGACAGTGGTTTTTTTGGGGTGTTTTTTGTTTGAACTCCAAGGTCAGCATATCGACCACATCACCCACATACAATGCACTGCTGATTCCTTCCAGGAACTTCAACAGACCTGCAAGTCCTGCCTCCCATTGGAATAACCCTTGTCTCTGCATTTAAGAAAAAACACAAGTCTTGGATCCACATAAAAACCACCCCCTCCAAAAAAATCTATTCTAACAAACAGATGTCAAAAGATGAAGGGTACCAGTATGAAGCTTACTGCTTCTGTCCACTGGCATTTCAAACCCGTGCACAAGCTGCACAGAAGGACTGCTCAGTAGTCCGTTCACTAAAAAGGCTGTCAGCTTCAGATTAATCACCGAATTAAGCTCTGGAAGCATCTCAAGGCTCAAAATTATTTGGAAACAAAGAGAAGGGGGGCGCTGTGAACCACACACACTCTCCTACACC
>NW_010117899.1:0-39986 GCF_000699245.1 Pterocles gutturalis
TGCTTTTCGTGTTCAGAACAATACGAGTTTTCCCACAGGGCTGTCCTTCACTGGCAGCGAAAAAGAAGCCGGTGCGAACGGGCGGTGCCACCGCCTCTAGTGGGGGGATCACGGGTGATGTGGTCGGGCGGGGGGCCTGCAGGTGCCCTTGCTGCTTGTGGGCACAGAAAGTCCCCGCAGCTGTCCGTCGGGGTTACGGTGTCTTGAGGTGTGTCTGCAGCCGGGTGGCAGCGGTTCCCATGAGCACAGCGCGGCCTGTGTCAAGCCGCCAGGGCCTGGTGGGTGGTTGTGCTGCTGGAGACCTCGCTCTGTTCCCCAGCGTGGCTCTGCGGCCCGTTTTGGATGCTGTGCCTCCCTTCTGGTTACAGGCACAGGCTCTCAGAAATTTAATGCTGCGATTGAGGGGAGAAGAATATGCCAAGTGTCTTCTTCCTCTTAATGCAGAGCATCTCTTATATCCACGTTCTTCAGCTTTGAATTTTCTATTGCCACTATGCAATGCAAGGAAAAAAAGAACCAGCATCATCAAAATGTAAGCTGAAGTACATCAATAAATACTTGAAGTACTTCACTGCTCGTAACTAAAGAAAATGTGTTCCTGGTGGGACCTAATTGTTCAGTTGAATAACATAATTTAAGGTTCTCTAGGGGATGCTCTGCATACTCCTCCTCCCCCTTCCTGTAGCTGTAACTGAGCATTTTCTTCAGTGAAAAAGCAAGAACATGCCTCCTTCACTTTCTTTTATGGGGACCATTAAAAGCTAATAGAGTGAAGAACTGAAGAGACCTGTAAGAGAAAGAACATCTGCATCTCTGAGGCAGGATGTGTTGTCCTTGGCAGGTGTTCGCCAGATCTGTTCATAAAAGCCTGCGCTCTGGGGTGTTTAATTACCATCAGGACAAAAAAGATACTACTATCATCTGATCTACACATAAACAAAATATTAATTCAAAAATCAGTTTTAACCCCCCAAAACTTTTATTTTAATCTGACTGCTGTCTTTCCTAGCTGCTCTGTCTCACAGGCCTGTACCAGCACCACCTGCCACAACAAACAGGACACCAGGATCCCTTCTACCTGCAAGTTTTCCATCCAATTGGTGCATGTTTTTAGTAATTTATTTTAATTTCTCTCTGTCCACATCCTTCAAATAGGAAGGCCACTGTGGGAGTGCTTGCAGACCTGCGAAGGACAGAGCATCCCTTCACGAGGCTGCAGGGGGCTTGTCGGGGACCCATCCTGAGACGACCCATCGTTGCGCTGAGCTCATCCGCCCCTCTCTGGAGGATGCACCCAGGCACAGCAGCTTTGGGAGGCTCTGCCATGTCCCGTCGTAGCAATTTAAACGGAATTCAATGCTTTATTACCTTATTTTAGTCCAATCGCCCACATTTTGGCTGGCCATCAGCGTCTCCAGATAGTCTCTCCCCACGTTGTAAGGTGGCCGCTCATTAATTTTCTGAGGTAGGTATTCTAATAAGCCAACTGGAATATACCTGTGGTGACACGTAAGGGCACGGTGTGTGATACAGGCTGGGTGTGTTAACGATCCTCTCGGCCGGGGAGAATTACCTGCAGAGGAACGAGAGCCATTCCAGCAGAACTTCCTCGTCTTCTCCACCCCCTGGGTATCGGACCCCCAGTGCTCGAGGCCATAGTTGGTGAAGTCTTTGAGGATATCAAACCTCTCACTGGAGGAGATATCCCAGTGTCTCTGCTCCTTAATTTCAGTGAAAAGCCACGGTTTGATGAGTGCCCCTCTGCAGCCAAAAAAAAAGTGCATGGTTATTCCCACAACCGATGCTTCGGAAGATGCCAACCAATTCAAGAGACTTTCCAGCGCTGACCTGCCAGCCAACGCCGCTTTATTTTTTTTTTTCAATTTCAACAGGAAGCTGCTGTTAAGTTCCCACAGATGGAAACTGATTTTAACAATTTTCAAAGAGTAGTTTCACCAAGAGGAAACTTCTAGTGGTTTGGGTTTGTTTAGGAATTTTTTTAATTCCTTTTTTTTTTGCTCTTGCACCAATAGCAAAGGGGAAACACAGGCACTTGCATTGCAATCATAATTCCCAAAACGCCCAGCTGCATGGCTCGATTAGCATCTTCGTAAGACAAAATATCACCATTGCCTGTGCAGAAGGGAGAAGCCAGAGGTCAAAGCGATAGATGTGGGCGAGTCAAAGTAAGTTAATCCAGGCATGGGATAAAATTCCAAAGGGACACGGGGGCCAAGAGCCAGACTGTCCGAGGAGGTTCTGGGGCTCCTGTTTGGAGACTCCCAGGGATGTTTCTGATTCATGTTCCCCTTACAAGGACAAGGAGCGTTCTCCTCTCTTATCCTCCCCTCCCCTGCTTTAGCTGGGACTGTCCGTGCCGCAGTGCCCAATGGAGAAAGGACCTACTAAAAACCGGGTGTTGGCTCCCTCTGTCGAGTCACTAGCAGCAGTAGGGATACTCCAACCTTTCCCCCAAGGTGAATGTCCTTGGGAGTGTGATTTTTTTTTCTTTTTAAGGATATTTCCAATCAAACACGCAGCACTTTCAGTCCACACGACAAAACAACAGAAACACCTACCAAAAAGAGGCATGGGGCTCGCTGTTTTAGCACACTCTGCAATGTAGTCCCAGTCAGCACTCCTCGTGTACCACTGCTCCCTGGATCGGCCGTGAAGCTAGGGGAGAAAGTCGCGGTGAAATCTCAGCAAATGCCCCGGAGGAGGCAGGGCAGAATGGGAGTGCTCTTCCCCACACAAATGAGACGGTCCCGTCACTTCCCCAGCCCTGCTATAACGAGGATTATTTGGCTGAAACCTCTGTTCCAGAGTGCTGTGGGAACCATCTCTCTTTAGAATGGATACAAGGGTCAGGAGCACCTAGGAAAATACTCCCTGCATCTGAATTTTTCTCTGTTCTTAGCAGAAAATACTAAAAGGTAGTACTCAGCTGGTTAAAAGTGTTTGAAAGAGCTCCTCGGCCTTGGAAAGAGTAAGGTCACCCCCACAGTATGCAAACAGAGTTCCCCAGACACCAGCCAACAACCTCACGCCACAGCAAGTATCCCTGTACCGTGACCATGGCTGCTCCCCAGTCCCAGATCTTGGGGATTAATTTATGAGCTACGTTAATCTTTTCTTGCACCCCCGTCCGAATCTTCATGGTCAGCAGGACATCCAGCACCTGCAGAAAGGGGAGAGTGAAAAGGCTGGACTGGGGCAGGAGTCGGCTCCATCGGCTCCTCTCCCGCTGCCAGCAAGTGTCCTCACTCACCGAATTCATCCCGCGGACGTTCTGTTCAAACTTGTTGGATCGAGTCATCAGAGCACAGCCACCTCCCTGGGGAATAAAAAGTGACATGGTCAAGACTTTGCATCTCCTTTCCTAGTGAAGAGCCTCCTCGGAGCTGCTCGACAGCGGCCCTCTCCTCGGGGGTAAGGCTTGGAGCAGCTCAAGACTTGGAGAAAGGCGACTCTTCAACAAAAAACCAGCTCTTTTCCCACCCAAATTCTGCCTGCTGCCGGGCAGTTAACTGTTCCCTGCTCCCTGAACAGATTACTCGCCTTCTTGTAAATGAACTGGGAGGTCTGGATTGGACTGGCAGGAACGGATCAGGCAGCAGGGGATGAGGAAGAAGACAAGGATCTATTGAAAGAAGCAAAACGTCCTGCAGAACATCTTCTTACCTTCTTGTAGACCAGGTCGACGGGACACCCAATGTTGATGTCCACAAAGTCCACTTCAATTGTCTGGTTCAGGAGCTCTGCGCATTTGGTCATCGTTTCTGGAAACGCTCCCTCCAGCTGCCACAGCGGGACGGTTTGCATGAGTTCAAGAAGGAGCTTTTCTCCCCAGAAGTGAGTTATCATTCCTTTGGTTATCAAGGTGATAGCACTCACCTGCACCCCAAAAATGTCTTCGGTATGATGCCGTTTGAGGAGAGCCCACTCGGAGGACTGGCCCTGGTTTGTGCCCACAGCCATCTCTCCACAGGTGACATCTGCACCGAAGCACTTGCATATCCTCTGGAAAGGGAGGTTACCACACTGAAAGAGAGAGAATTTTGTCAGATTTGCTCTGTTCCACAATGTGGAAACATCAAATTTTGACAAAAGGAGAGAATTAGCCACCTACTGTGGTCAGCGGAGCCAAGTAGAGCTTGCATTGGATTTCCACCTGGAAAAAAAAAGGATGGAGGAGCACGTGAGCAGAGCTAAACCAGCAGTGGGGAAACAGGAAGATATTCCAGTTACCCAGTTTATGACTTGCCTTGAGTAAAATTCAGTGGGAAACCCAGGAAATCACTGGTTTTGTTTGAGAACCTCAGCTATTCCCTAAGAACGTACGGTTTGGATAAAAGAACCACAAACTCGAACCTCTCAATTTGTTTTCACTGCTCAGCTTGGAGGAAACTCAAAGCAGTGACAGAAACAGAGGGCTGCAGGACTGGCTAACGGCTGCAAGGATGGAGGGGCCGAGGAGGAGAGGAAGGAGGCAACGCTCTCACCCCAGCAGCACCCCGCGGCACAGACAAACCAGCAAGGCCCAGCCTGGGCTCTCCTTGCAGATCATTTCCACGTGCAAGGGGCTGCAGCTTGGTTCTCACCACTCTGAGGATGACAACACAACCCCAAGTGCTCACCTTCCCCCCATCTCTGCTCCAAAACGCCACATCGAGTATTCACCTTTGGCTCTGAGTACAAAAAGGAGAAAAGCAAGAAGGGGAATCCATGAGGCCCCGCAGCAGAGGGGTGCTGGTGGGTGCCTCCGGCAGTTTGGGGTGGTTGATTATCCATCCCCGATGCCACTAGATGGCAGTGACTGCTGCATTAAGTGGAACATCCCCAACGGAGCTGCCGTCCGCCCTGGGATTTCTGCTTGAGGGAGGAGATGGGGAGAGATGGAGGCGATGGGGAATGTGCTCCCCTTAGCCCGAGCAGCCCTGCCTTGCACTGAGAGGTTGGGGTCCTGCTCCTGCCTCACCTGGCACCGGGCTTTGGATGCCGTGTGCCATTGACAGACAGGTGCAGTGCTCCTGGGCAAGCACAGGGAAGTAAATTTGCCTCTCTCAGCTCTTGGGCACAGAAATCTCTTGGGGCTGCTTACTGGGCTGGTGTCCCTCTGCACTACACAGCCTGTTAGCACAGGACAGGGGTCCTGCCTGGTGTAGGCACCCAGTCAATGTGAAGTCAGGTCTGGGGGGCCCTAGGGAGGCGTTTTTTCTCTGGCAGGTAGTGCAGTGAGGTGCACAGTGCATATCTCACCCGAGAGCTGGCCAGGTATTGTGGAAGTACAGCAAAACAGATTTGAGAAGAGTTTGAGGGAGGATAACTAGTTAAGTTCAGCACTTGTTTATATCCTGACTCCTCCCATGAGTGGGATGCAACCCACCAAAAAATCCCAGGAGTGGGCTGTGGAAGGGGCATGCAGGAAACGCTTTACAGTGGGAATAAGCTCACTGACTGGGATGAGAAAGGAGAGGTAGAGAGGCTGCAGGCCATGGAGCGGTGAGAGCATGATTACAAATTGCAGGCTGCAGCGAGAGAGAACAGGGAGCCCAAGGTAGAGGCGCGGGGTAGGGGGAGACAGCATGGCCAAAGCGGTGGGTGAGGCAGAGGATCTTTGCATCAGCTTTCTCTGTCTAGGAGTTTTGAAGGTCAGAGGAAAGGTCTCTGGTGAGATACATCATCTTTTTCTCCAACCTGCAGACCACTCAGGCAATGTGCCCGCTCTGGGATGTACATCCCACGCTTCTGCAGTGGCAGCAACAGCCCACTCATGTGCCTGCTTCTCTCCTGCATCTCAGCCCCTGCGCCAGCTGCTGCTGCATGGTGGTCACTAAGACCCCAAGCCTCTGCGCCAGAAAAGGAGAGAGGTGCACAGTGCACGGTGTAAGCAGGCAAGGGACTGGGGCCTCGTGGAACCCAACTTCTCCAGTTCAAAGACAACTCTCTCTGGTGCAGCATCACACTGTAGCGTGTCTTTGCCCAGTTGAGACTGGTCTGCTAAAAAGAAACAGAGGCAGCCGTGTTAGCAGACTTGGAAGCTGTGATTCAGGAAGGTCCCGCACATCTCCTCCTGTCTGATTCTTTGAGGGAGACAAGTAATTTCTCATCTTTCCTCAGGGTTTGTGGTCTGGTTGGATATGGGGAAGCCACTTCCCTAATTCCTGGCAGGGACAGGATGCTCCCACAGACCTGTTCCTCTCCTCCGGGCAGCCTTCTCAGGCTCCAGACAGCAGCATGTTTATATCCTTTTTATTAGTCACCACTAAAATGCAATAACAAACCACTGCTCCTCTGGCAGGGTTAGGAGAGTGAGGACAGCTAGCTGGGGGGACAGTGGCTGCCGAGAGGACGGAGGACTGAAGGGTGGTGCCCTGGTGACTCTAGCTGGGCTGTGCCATGGTGGGGGTGCTGCAGCCCCCAGGAGACAGGTCCCCGGCGCACTGGCTTGTCAGCTGAGCTCCCAGGCAGAAGGGACAGCATGAGTGCCAGCGCAGCGGCAAGTCACCGCTACCCCGCAGCCGGTGGGACACAGCATCGCTGCAGTTCCCTGCCCTCAGCAGCCCCATCCACTGGGGTCTGTGCATCCTCCCAGCTCTGCCAGCCCCAAGGGGCAATGTGTTTTCTGAAATCAGCTTTCACTGGCAGCGCGTATGGTGTCCATTGTTAGAACAGTGCAGTATGCGGGGGGAGGGGGGGGAGAGACCCAGGTTTGAAGGGCTCCTTTGAAGATCTTTGTCTGAATAATACAGATGCCAGCCTAGCAAGACCCCTACGCCTGCTGAGCCCATCGCTGGGCTTTGGGGGGACCTGGGTCAGTTCTCTATGTGTGTGTATATGGAAGTATTTTTTTGCTCTTAAAAACAAAGCAAGGGAATGAAGCAGTACAGCCGCACAGCCTCCCTTATGTGCGTTTCAGGCTATATACTAAAAACAGCAGAGCACTGCTGTTAGAATGAAGGTGCTCTTTAGTATGCAGCAAAGTAATTATTTCCCAGTCAGTAGATAGGACTCCAGCCACTTGGCACTTTCTTACGTGCCCTTTTCCAATCCGAAAGAGCAACTTGGGATTCTGTGACAATTCAGGCAATCAGATGACCTCACGCACATGGCATTCATTCACTAGAAACACCACACAGATCCCATTCAGCCTCAGCACTCGTAAATCCGTGTGACACTTTTATCTATTTATAAACTTTTAACAGCAGGTTTTGATTGTTATGCAAGCCATTTTCCAGGGATTAATAAGCAGCTTGTATTGATGGCTGCGAGAAGGACCATTAACTGCTCTGGGACAGTCATTAATCTGTAGTAAATGCTCAGCATCTGGATCATTTCTACGTAATTAAATAATCAATACCACCTTTTGATTCAAATAACTGGAGAATTCTAGTTCAAATTTGTCTTGGCTTAGGGTGTTCTTAATTCTTTTCATGTACAACAGGGCAGGAAACAGGCACACGGGCAAGTGAGAGCTTCTCTTGGTGTGACTCGCTCTTAAATTACCAGCTATTTCATACAAAAGTTTCAAGTGATCAAAATGTAGTTCAAACTGGGCATCAAAACCTATTAATTGGACTAGATGGAGAAAAAAAATAATCACAGAAGAAATCACAAAATAATGACAAAAAATAATCACCTTTTTGTGTTGGTGCAGAGTTCTTTCATTATGGGAACAAAATAACGGTCTTTGAGTGACCCAACACTGGGAGGTAGCCTGGCAGAACTCAAGTTATCAAACAGAAACTCCCCCTGCCCAGCCACCTCCAGAAAAGCCCTTTTGATTCATTACCCATCTGGCTAACATGACCTCTGTGTCCTCAGGCAGATGGGGTTTTGGTCTTCATTTCTCTTTCCCCTCTTCCCCTCCCTCTCCTTTTCTCTCCCTGGGCAGTGGTATAAGTCCCTCCTCTGGTTTTGGTTTGTTCTCATCATTGCTGTCGAACCCAGTGGTCTGCAGAGGTGCTGACAGGTGAAGGTAATGGTGCCCATTGCAAACCCGGTCAGGGAAGAGCAACACTGCAGTGGTGCTGCTGCCTTCTCCATGGAGAGCTGGGGAAATGCCTGGGCAGGCAGAGCTCATCACAGGTGAGAACAGATAAGTGAGATTTGAAAACATGACTTTCAGAAGAAAGAAAGAGACTTTCTGTATCATCACAGGATCATATGTTAATTCCCATCCTTTTGAGGGATGTTTGTTTCACTTGATAACAAATCTGAACCTTACCATAAGCACATGATGGATGAATGATGACTCACCTTCACTGTTACCTAGAAAAAAAGCAAACACTCATACAGTTAGTTATCTATTCATATTTTGAGGCTGGAAAGAGAGGAAGTTGTTTTTGCAAGAAGTAAGAGAGGAATATCTCTGACCCGATAGCAAAGCTTTCAGATGTAGCTACTGTGAAGACACTTATGAAGTTAGGCATGAAGAGATAAAGAAAAGGGGACACTGGCCATCATGAATTCAGATCAGCTAAGGGATAGCTGAGTTTGTGAGTGCAAGGGCTTCCCTTTAAAAGAGAGCAGAGAGGAGAGGATGTGCTGAAACCTGAGAAGAACAAGGAGCTAGAAGATGAGAGGACTGCAAGCCATAAGGGATGCAAGACCAGGCTGGATGAGGCTTTGAGCAACCTGGTCTAGTGGAGGGTGTCCCTGCCCATGGCAGGGGGATTGGAACTTGATGATCTTTAAGGTCCTTTCCAACCCAAACCATTTTATGATTCTATGATAAAAGTATCTGAAAGGGCTAGCTGGAAAAGCAAAGCAAGGATAATTTGTAGCAAAAGGAAGAACCCAGGATAAGAAGGAAGAACCAGCAGATGACAATAGCTTTGTCTGGGGAAAAAGTTGCTGCAATCAAATTGCTGTCAATCTGGGGATGAGAAGGGGACAAGAGCAAACTAGGAAAGGATTTTAGTATCATTATGAAAACAAAGCAGCAGGTTTAAATCAAAAGGTCTTTGGATCAGGGGATGTGCCTAATCATGCATTCATACAGTGACTGACAGAATGGGGCTTTTGTCTTGACTTGAGCCTCTGAGAGTTGTCAGAAACAAACACTACACCATGGCAAGCTGCACCAGGACCTCCGAGATATACACAGGAGAATAAAAATGAGAGGATGAAGGGGAGTGCTCATCCCACATAGTGTGGAAAGCAATCACACGTTCCCAAAGGCCCAGCAGGGACAGCTAACAGAGATTTCTCCAGCTGTCTCAGTATCCATCCTATTTAGGTAATGCCTAACATGGGCTGTGCCTGCCAGGGCAGAGCTGGTCTAATGGCTCTCAACTCCCCAAAGGAGGAGGTGTCCCTTGTCATCTGTGGGTAGCTGTGACAGGAGTGCACCACGTAGGGACTGGGTTCCCGCAGGCTCAGGTCTGCGGCAGCACTGCTGGGTCCCCTCTGCCAGTGCCTTTCCAGCCCCTCTGCAGTGAGTGCCTGGGGAGCCGCAGGGGAAGGGACTGCTCCTCTCCAAATCAGGGTGGGAGAATCACCCCCAAGCCCCTGTCCTCCCTGATAAAACCCCATGCCAGGACCCTGCCAGAGCAGCAGAAGGGGATCTGTAAACTTGGAAAGAGCAGACTCTATCTCAAAGGCATACAGTGCCACAGGGCTGCAGATTGAAGCTGGAATTTCCAATAAGAGGTTGTTAAAATCCTTTAGAGGTCATACATGAGCAACCAGAATTTGAGCATGGCTTTTTCTTTAGGAATTCTCAACAGTGCTCGTGTGTGTTATTCTGAAACACACAGATAAAACACTCCCTCGGTCTATTTTTTCTTGTACTAGAATCTGGATATTGTTATGCAGATTTCCACCATAGCAAAATTACAGCAGAATAAATAGCTCTGCTATACACGAAGGGGAATCCTCTTACATCTTCAGTAACTCTCAGTAAGCATCATTGCTATTATACCAATTGAAGAGACAGAAAACAATTTTTAATTAAAAATATTTATAGCAGGCATAATACCAACTGCCAGTTTCACTATCCAGTGAATGCATTTTGCAGCTGGTACTAATTCTCTCTTATTTCCATGAGGTTAGCCAATATCAGCTGTTCATTAAGCAGAGGACATTTCAGGAGTATCCATATTATATGCTGTAACTAACTGAGAAGTTCTTCCTTTGACGGATTTTAGGAAATCAAGATTGCTTTGCTATGTTATTCTGGAACTTCATAATAGAGAGGTCATTTCCCAGTGATCTCAGTGGGCTGCATCATCAGTTTTATTCAAATCAATCCTACAAACTGCTTTCCAGCAGATAAGAACATTTTAATTAGCAATATGTCTTTTGTCTTCTATCTGCAGTGGAGTAGGGGGTGGGAAATTGATTTCAGCACGCCCTTTATTTTACTGGGAGAGCAGCATAATCAGAAGGTGTCAGCAGAAACACGGGCAAATCAATTTTGAGATACAGAGCTTCGTACAGCCAACCGCACGGCTGTTCCTTGTGCTGAGTCCAGCCGGGCTGTGTGGGCAAGTTCACTGCTGCTGACGGCACCAGGCGTTCCAGGGGCAAAGTCTGATATGGCTTTCTTGGGTGAGTGGCGTGGTAGCAATTGGCTGTCTCATGCTGAAAGGCTCACGCTTTCTGTGACAGAGAGCACGTAAGATCTCAGTTCCTGTCCTGGTTAGATGTATGTATCAGAAAATGTGTTTGTGAGTAGCTGTAGATGATGGCCAGCTGTCCCAAGGAGAGGTAAGAGTTGCTGTAAGCTGTAAGCTGTTGCTGTAAGCTGTAAGATTCTGCTGCAGCCGTAACTCAGGCTCAGAGGAAACCAGCAGGCAGAGGATGGGGCCCACAGGAGCCCTGTTCCTACATATCTCCCTTCCTCCTCCCTCTCTATGCCAGGGGAAATCCAGAGCTGTGTCTCCACCAGTTTTGTGCCCACAAGAAGCTCTGTCCCCGTAAATGCAGGGATTGAGAGAGTCAGTTTGTCCTTGGTTCACATTCATGTGGCTCAGAGGGGACTTGGCATGCTGAAGGCTCCAGCCCATAAAATCTAACGCAAAACTTCTTGTTCACTGTATTCACCCTGGGATAGCTGGCAGCCCATCCAGTGAGGAAATCCCCATGTGATTTATCAAAGTAGCAGCTGGGAACTGACAAACCAAGTGGCTCATCATAACCTGGCTTGTGACTTGCTAAATCCCATATGGTTATTGTTTTTCACTTTAAAATATTAGCAGTGAGTTTCAAAATCCAGAATTTAGCAAGCTGTGTTTCATAATTGGAAAGTTCAAACCGTATTTGAATCTGTGAAGTCATTTACAACATGCTTATCCTCCCACCCGCAATAGATTTTACAGCAATTTCCCCTGGCTCGAATCCCCAGTGGCAGCAGAGGAGCCCAGGAGACCGAGCTGGAAAGGCAAGCGATGTGAAATGGTGGAGAGGGGGATCTGTGAAAGGAGCAGAGGTTGTCCCAGGAGGTGATTCAGAATAAGAGTTTAATATAGGGAGGTGCTCTGAGCCACTCCCAGGGGGGCTTTCCCCCTTCCACTGCCTGCAGACTGACCTATGAAGAGCAGCTGCTGTCACTTAATTAGCCTTTGTGAATATTCTGCTTTAATCCATCTTTAAAGCTTGCGAAAGCCTAACATGTCCATGTGCTGATCTTGCTCTAGGCAAGCATTGTGCCAGTCATCAACAGCTTCAAGAAGCTGAGCTCCACCAGCTCCGTATAGGAATGTCCAAGCTGTTACATCTGTTTTCTTTTACCTGCAGGGAAATAAGTCTTTCAGGCAACCAAGGAGCCAACCCTTTCTCCTTGCACAGGTGGCAATAAAGGCTTCCAGAGCACTTTGGACTGAGCATATGGAATACAGTCACCACAGCAGTCCCAGATCTGACTTTAGTCATTATGCCCTAGGCTGGCTCTGATTTTAGCTGTTCCCCTCAGTAGTTTGTGAAGGTGCGCAGTGTGCATTCGAGTGATGTGCTGTTTATTTCCTAATGATAGCAAGCAAAGTTTCAGTGAAAAAAACAATACCAGGCAACCCTCTGGAGAGGTGGTCTCTGAACAAGTGGAACAGCAGAGTGTGAAGCATTCCTTCTCATGCTACTCATCTTTTTCGTCAGCTGTTCATTAAATGACATATGGAAAAGCAAACTGTTATTTTCACCAAATGTTCTGTCTGGGTTTAAGGAGAGTTCAAATGTTGAACAATACTGAGTTTGCACCAGCCCAGACAAAGGGGAGCTGGGCAATCTAGTCAACTCTACAGTGAGCTCGAGGACCTGGGTATCCATCACCAGAGCCTCTACTAAGCTTGACCAACCACTTTCCTAACTTTAACTGTAAATTTTCAAAGGCAGGAACCTTCTCTAACTATGTGTCTGTACAGGAGGATTTGAGTTGATCTTGTGTGAGATACAGCTGCAGCACAGGCTGCTGGCTGCTGAACTTTGGGTTGGTTGTAAAGCCCTATCTGATGCGGAAGGAAACACAACAGAGCTGGTGGGTGGCAAAGCAGCTATTAAAACAACCATTTCAAATAAAATGTCACAGACTGAAGGTTGATTTATAAAATTTCATTTTTGCATACCACTGGGCAGAAGAAAAGAGCCCATCTGTTCTCCAAGCATTGCACATTGTTAAGCAAACTACTTGCAGCTTGGCAAACCAGAACATTAGAAGAAAAAAAAAAAAAGCCACCATAGATGAGCATGCATACAAGATGAGTCGTTGAAGTTTACCCAAAAGCAACATAAAAATTATGGTTTTTGCCAGGAAGCTATGCCAGAGTATTCTCACAGGCTTGGCTCGCCAGGACAGGCAGACAGAGAGAGAAAGCGTCAGGGAATAGGGGCTCATTCTTCTGCCACCGAGGCTGGCGAGGGCTGCTTGGCTGCTCGCTGTGGGGAGAATGCGTGTGTTTGTCTTAGCAGACAAGGGGCACCATTATCACATACCTCAGCAGGGTTGTGGATGTCAACCAAATAATTGGTTTTATTTAGAATATGACATCGAAATGGTGAATGAGGCATTTTGGGTGTCCTGGAAAGATTTTATATACAAACCAGCTGGAATCCCATTGACAGGAACAGCCTCTTCCTTTCCCTCGCCCCCCTGCCCATTACTTGCAGTGAGACAGAGCTGGAAGTGGCTGAGAGGAGCTCCAAGAAGCCTGTGCCTTTGAGCAGTAAAGCCTACTGTTGCTGAACATCTGACACTTTTTTCATTAAGAGGGACCCAGGCAAGCATTTCATCATTGAGATGAGTATTTAATACATGAATGGGTAGCGAGAAAACATATTTGTGGCCATTTCAAAAAGCTGTCATACAAGGAGACTCCAAGTCTGAGCAGGTTGGAGAAGCTGCAGGGTGCTTTGGATATCTCTCAAATGAACTCACACTCGTAAAGAACAAAGTTGGTGTTAACAGCTTCCAAAGAAAAGTGAGAAGTAGAGTGAGCAGGCAGGCATGGGGCAGGCAGAGGGTGCCAGGATCCAGCCTTCCTTTAGCACAACCATTAGGCTATAGGGAATGGGGGAGCTTACACGGCTTCCTATACAGAGCATCACAGCTGCACCCACCCCAAAACAATACAACATTAGTCCCATCACTTCATAACTGCATGAGTGATGTGCTGGAAGCTTCCAGAAACTCAGCAAAGGACAGCCTGTCCTAGTAGCTCCAGTACATCTCATGGCAATTCTTACTGTGGGAAATTACCATTTGTTCAAGGACAATTATTATATGTAAATATGTTCAAAACAAAGACTGAAAGTGAGTGAGGACCTCCAATACCTGGAGACAGAAGAATGTTTCAAATGAGATGAAAAAAGGGCAGAAACATTCAGGCAAGTGCTTTTTCTCTCCTTTTGGAAGATGCAGGATGCTGTCTCCTGTAACAGGAGCAGAGTGAGTCTTGCGCATCCCAAGTGTGTCCCAAAAGAACTGGCTGAGAAGGGAATGATTTTTCAGTAGCTTCTTAAGTACCAGGGGAATTACAGAAAATTTAAAGCAGGAAGATGATGTGCTAATTGAACAGGACAAGGGGGAAGTCACTGTCTGAAAGCTGTAGACTGGCCAGCTGATTTCTTGCCATCCTAGGTGAAACTGTGGAGAAGTTTGATGTGCAATTCAATGACCAAGAAGATGTACATTTAGTCACTGACACCAATATTTTATAAGAATAAACTGGCATTATTGAACGTATCTTCCACTTTTCCAGTCTAGAAGTTTGGCTGATGAAAGGCAGTTGTGGACACACAATAGACTTCTAACCCATACACGTTATAACAGGCTAGCTGGGCATTATCTCAAAAGAAAACCCACCAACATCAACAAAAAATCCCTGCTACATGATACAGGACAAAGCCTGTGGATTAAGACCTTGCTGATTAACAAAGAGGAACAGTCATGAAATGAACTGCCAGATTTTGGATTCAATCATTGTAGGACCAAGGCAGGTTTTTTTGTCAAACTATAGAAAGTAATTACAAAAACACTGCAAAGCCAATCTGTGGAAGATGCCCAGGTTGCAAAGGAAATATGCTGTGGTATGACAGTCATGTGGAGTGAGCTGGGGCATTTGCTCATCTCAGGTCACCCAAACAAGAAGAATTTTAGCACAAGACAATGGAAAACCACACGTCTAGGAAGGAGGAGTGCTGGCTGAACCCACACGGTGGGGAAAAAAGGGCCCTAGAAAGAAAACTTTTTTAGCATTTGGGAATTAAACAGCACAAGCCATACAACTGAAGTCCTCAGAACAATGCTGTGGGGGAAAAAAAAGACATACGGATATATGGACAAGAAAACAGTGAGCAACACAGTGACACAACTACTTGTATACAACATTGGTGAGATCATCCTGGAAACCTGTGCCAAGTTAGTGACTACATTTTTTACAGAATAAAATTAACTTGCAGAAGAGACCCACCAAGTAAATGGAAGGCAGGAAATTTGCCAAAAGCTCCGAGAAAAGTGTCATCTTCTTGTCAAAATCTGTGGAGAATGCTTCTATAGGGTGTCAAAATACCTAGTATTAAGAAGGTATTAATTCAGATAAAGGATTCAGTGATTATCATAGAATCATAGAATGGTTTGGGTTGGAAGGGACTTTAAAGATCATCTAGTTCCAACCACTCTGCCATGGGACACCTCCCACTAGCCCAGGTTGCTCAAAGCCTCATCCAGCCTGGCCTTGAACACCTGCAGGGATGGGGCATCCACAGCTTCCCTGGGCAACCTGTTTCAGTGCCTCGCCACCGTCACAGGAAAAAGTTTCTTCCTAATATCTATTCTAAATCTACCCTCTTTCAGCTTAAAAATTGTTACCTCTCATCCTGTCACTACACTCCCTGATAAAGAGTGCCTCCCCATCTCTCCTGTATCCCTCTTTAAGTACTGGAAGGCCGCTAGTCTCCCTGGAGTCTTCTCCAGGCTGCACAACCCCAACTCTCTCAGCCTGTCCTCATAGGCTGGACGCAGTACTCCAGGTGGGGTCCCATGAGGGTGGACCAGAGGGGGAGGATCACTGCCCTCGACCTGCTGGTCAGCGCTTCTTTTGATGCAGCCCAGGACACGGTTGGCTTTTTGGTCTGCAAGCGCACGCTGCCAGCTCGTGTTCAGCTTCTCATCAACCAACAGCCCCAAGTCTTTCCCTTCAGTGCCGCTCTCAGTCCATTCTCTGCCCAGCCTGTATTTGTGCTTGGGATTGCCCCACACAATAATCAAATTATCAATAGATTGTAATTATTAGGTTTACGTAGCAGTAATAAGAAATACAATTTTCATAAAAATATGCTTTTGAAGAAGAAGGATAGTTATGAAAAGTTTGGGATGTATATGGTTTTTTCCAGTTCTTGATGGTATCAGTTGAATATTTGGTGCCTTTCTGGATGATATGCTTTAGTCTAACACAAATTATTTAGATCAATATATGGACACTCGAACAAAATTTAATTATCTGTTCCTTGCAGGTGATTGTGCTACATCTAATAGTCCTTTCTTGCCTTCTAATCTGTGACCCTCCCCGTTCGCTCCACACATTGCTCTGCACATTAAGGCTTGCACTGTGGAAACCACAAGTCGAATAGAAAATGTCCTTGTAAATCACTGTGGTTAAGCAGCATTTCTTATTTAGGATTTGAGACCATTTTTAAATTAGGAGAGTGGAAACAAGGGAGTCAGCCAGAAGGACCAGACATGCCAATAGCAATAGTAAGAGCTGGGATTATTAGGACTGTGGGCCCCCAGCAAGCTCACCAGGATCGAAGGACACTGCCAATCTCATGGGTCAAATGACCCCATTTCAGCACGTGCTGGACTGAGACATCCTGCCTAAGTGATATCAAAGCGTTTTACTGTTGGTTTGGGCAGTGTGCTGATCCTGTTATCAGGTTTAAGAGCAGGAACTGTGGTCCTGCCAAAATTAGATAAGGATTAAATAAAAAGAAAAGGGCACCAGCAGACACTGCTATCAAACAGAGTGCTTGCTTGTGCTCTTACACAGTTGGAAATCATCAGCAAATTAGGTATAAAAGGAACAGGCAGGCAGAATGTTCCCAGCTGAACTGCTATAAATGTCACATCATTTGTATTGATACCACAGGCTGCTTCATCCCCCCCCCCCCAAAAAAAAAGGGGGGGGGGGGGGAAAAGAAAGGAAATTTCCCCCCCCCCCCCCAAAAAAAAAGGGGGGTGGGGGAAAATGAAGATAATCTTGCAAAGAGGTTTGTTTTTCAAATGAGAAAAGTCAAACATACTTAGCAAAATCTACCTTGCAGGAATCGCAGGAATCTAATAATCAGACTATAATTGGGTGATGGCCAAAAGATGATAGGAGCTGAATGGCTAAATAGTAACTCTACATCACTGATAAAAAATACTTAAGACATGTAAAATGTCTTATACCAAAGAGTAAATGGGAATGGGATAAAGATGTGAAAGAGTTTGAACTGTTTATGTAGACCAGGCAATCCTTAGAATTGAATGAAGGATATGGGGTGGGGGCGGGGAAAGTGCAGGGAAAGATACTGTATTGCTTTTTTAGGGTTGATGCTCTTCCATTATCTTAAAGCTCTCATTCACTGCTAGCAAACAGGCAACACTTCCCATTAAGTCACAAAACCCAACAGTTTCTCTCTTGCTGCTTCCTCAGTATCCAAAGGAGCAGGTCACCATAAACTGTAAGTGATGTCTATTTCAGCTAATCAGGTTTAAAGGGAAAATTAATTTTTAAAAGTTCTTCTTCAGTAGCTTGGCTGAAACATGCCTTTCTACAAGCAGCCTTATCCAAAATGTTCACAAGTGCCTGCTGCTTCCCAAACCAAGGCAAAATTCTCCTGATTTCAGATGTGATCAGTTCAACAGCTGGGACAAGTTTGCAAAGCTCTTGGTGCCCCATGTAAAACTCCAGGAGAACGTTGTGTTTCATGGCAGAGACTGGGTGATGCACAGAGACTTGGGAGTCACTGCAACTGCAAAATCAGAGGGATAAGCGCCATGCAAAATACCAGCAAGTCAGGTGAAATGGTCTCCTTGAGAGCCAGATTCTATGTGGTTCTGTGAAGAGTGATACTCTCCAGAGTATTTTAGCACCTCTTGGTGTTCTGGTGAATAAAGCACCAGAGAGGTGGCTGTTTTCTTCATAGAGCAATGCAAGTCAGAAAAGGGACCCCAATTTGCTAGAGGGATTTTATGAAGTCTCAGTGAGGTGATGTCTGCCTATTCAACAAAGCTCTGCATGGTTAGAAAGACTCCTACGGTGTTCTGAATACTGCAGTGCATCATTCATTCCTTCTCATCCAGGAGGAAAGTTCTCTATAATTTATAAGACTGTGCTTGGTAACAAGCAGGCTGTGACATCTCTGTGGGGAATGAGGAGCCTTAGAGCAGATACCACCTCATGATCAGTTCGTGTAGCACGTGAGAAGGAGCAGCAAGGACATTTTACGTACCCTTTCAATCGTCCCTTCCAGAGGTACCATGGCTCTTATCTCTGCTTCAGAGAAGTAAAGTCAGGACATACCTTGCAATGGGACAACATTTTGATGCAGAAGCATTTGCATACCTGGTCCTTAAACTAGGAGAAGAGAGCTAGGCTCTACCTGCCCAATCCTGCAACAAGAGCATTTCCTCTCCTGAAGCCCCATTTGGCCTCCTTGCCTAGCCATCAGGTCCTGCTTCAGATCTGGTCTCCAGATTTATTCCACTTGCGTCAGAGGGCTCAAGGGCAGTTCTTTTTCCCTCAAAGTTTCTGTCCCCTCAGATCTGTGACTTCTAGCTGTGGGAGACAGTGAGAGGCATTTGCAGAGGGCAGGGCGTATGAATAGATTAATTTTGACCAAAGTGGTTATAATCAGTGGCTTTAATTGGAATATAAATTAGCAGCAAGACACTTTCCTTTAAATAATTGATTGAAATCTTATTCTGCATTTCTTCTCTCTGATTCTTTGGCAAGGGAGAGGTAGACCTTGCTGATTACTAGCCACAAAGATGTGTTGATTTGGAGTGGTGTATGGTTTTTGCACAGACTTTGGCATTTGTTTTGGTTATGCAAGAGGACACAGGGTGAACATATTTAAGCCACTACACAACTTAACATGCCCAGCTTAGGTTCTTTATTTTGTATGACAGCAAATGAAAACCGAAAAAGCCAAATCGTTTTTGCATCCTGCTGTTTCTGAATGGAAAGTGGGATTTAATAAGAGTGCAGAAATCTTAAACTTTGGTAAATTTATTTCATATGTATCATTTGCTCTTCTCAAATTACATTTTGCACTGGAAATGAACAGCTTTGTTATTGAAAGACTTATCTGTAGTCAAGGATTTTAAACAACTAAAGCAAAGCAAAGCAGATGTTCCTTCTGGACCTGGAGAAGAGGCTGCTGCTGCCGAAAGCTGGTACATCCCCTTGGTAAAACCCTGGTTCAAGGCAGTCAGCTGTGACTCTTCCTCTAGAGCTCCAAGTGTCTCAAGGACTTAGAGAGCAAACAAGTGTTGTTTGAATATTATCCATCAATGTTTTTTCAGTTCATGCTATTTTTATACCCTATGGAAACCTTAACAAATTCATGATTGTCAACTGAATTTCAAATCTATAGTTATTTTAAGAAAAAAATATGAAGTCAAAAATAACATGTGAGTTTGTCAATATGTAAATTGAAAATTATATTTAATCATACTTGGTAAGCAATATGCCATATTTGTTTAAATCATAAATTGTATTTAATTTTACTTATTGTCCCTCCATGGTAAGTGTTACAGTTCTGTGTACCTCCACCACATCTGCCCGAGCCCATGTAATGACATGACCCAGGCCTGCTGGGGGAACAGAGGAGCACAGGGCTTAGCTAGTGGAGGGTTGGATCCGCAGTTACAGAAAAGGCAGGGACCATGTGCAGGATGCTGAATGAGTAGGGCATGGGTATTTATCATGTTGTGGGGGGCAGCAGCTTTCCCAGTTGTCCCACCTCTGGAGCTGGGCACTTCTGGAGAGCAGTGAGCACCCCTTCATGCGAGGTGCTGGGACACTTCAGGGGGTACCAGCTGTATCCAAGGCTGCAACTACTCACTGAGAAGCCTGGTGGCCTGGGGTTTCTCTGAATTACCATGCCAGAAGATACCAATTCATACATTTATGAAATCTAGGGCAGACTCGCAGCCTTAGTACTGAGAAATTGTATTATGTTGTCGTATTATATTGTCAAGACCCTTTTGGTCTTGACATTTACAGTCCCTTTTCACCATGACTTTAGGTTATAACTGTGCTGTAGCTGCATAAGGGATCATGTAAGCGTCATGCCGTAACAGCATTTTATTCTGGCAGTCATTTGCTCTCAGCTCTAACCACAGCTATGAGCAGGAGTTAGACCTATGTGCTATGGAAGATGTTTTTCGTTCAAGGAATCTCGGAGAAAACACTTGAAATGAGCCTCCACACTTTGTACACATGGTTAATATAATATTTAATTTCTGCTTAAAAAGCAATGGCAGCAGAAGTAATTTTCTTCATTGTAAGCTTCAAATCCAAATGCAAGAGTGAAATAATAGCACATGAAAAGATGAAAGCCCCATCCAGGACAGTTTATATGCATCATTGTTCTAGTTGAGAAAGTTTTTAGGTGTCCCTACTTCTAAAGCTGTCAGTTAGCTTTACTGCCGCATGCATTTAACCTTCCCCCAAACACCAGCTTCAAAGCCCCAGTGCTTTGCGGGTGCCATCGGTCTTTCAGATACAAAAAAATATTGCCTTTTGCTAAAAGATGTCCTTTTTTCCTTTTTTTGGGGGTAAGCAGAATGCACCAGCAGCCTCGGCACTTCATCATTAACTACAGAACATAGTTCACACCCAGTTTAGGAAAGAATTGGAGCAAAAAGAAAAATGGTTTTGCCTCCCTGCCCCTGACCCCATGCCACTGCATTATTTTTCACAGAGTCACTATGATGTTCATGAGCATAAATCAGAACCATTCAAAACCCAAACGTCAAAGGGAACAATAAAAATCCCAGGGTTTTATGAATGGGAGGGATTGTCCTGTGCTGCTGGGCTCAGATCAATGGGAAGCTGGCGGGGGATGCCACGGCAATGCAATAAACGCTGCCATCTGTTACTCCTGAGCTCCCAGAGCGTGTAAAAGGCACCAGTGACAATCAGTCGTGCCCCAGTGTGAGGTGCTCAGGCGGCTCCTTGCTGCTCGAGATGGCAGTGGCAAAGCCGGTGCGTGGTGCTGCTGGTGAGGCTTTGCCTCGGTGGAGACAGCCCAGGGAAAGACACCAAGGGGGGCCAGGACTGCTGCAGAACATCCCCATGGTGGAAAGCTTCCGTCAGCTTTCCAACGCCGTGGTTGTCTGATGCTCACCCACCCCAAAGCACCGACACAGATCAGCGCCTTGGTGGCCTCTGGGCCCTCCTTCTCTGCCTAAGAAGGTCCAGCGGCCAGCACACTAGGAAGGACTTTGAGTATTTTTGCATAGATAAAGCCACCACCTCTGCTGCAGCAGCTCGCCCCAGGCCTGAGGTTCGTTCAGGAGAGTGTGCTGGGCAAGGGGGCTGCTCCTGCTCTTCCCGGCCTCCCTGCAAGCACTGGTTGAGCCCCCGATGCGGGGCATGCATTTCCTGGGGCACTCGGGAAGCCTACTGAGTAGGTCCCTGCTACTCCTCCCTAAGCATCTCGCCCCCGTTCCCCCTCCCTGTGCAGGGGATGAGGGCTGCCTGCCCACAGTCACCTGGCCATGGGAGCAAACAGCTTCCCATGTCACTCTGATCAAGACTGCTGGGCTTCGGGGCATTTGCATTGCTTCTGCAGGCTCAGGCGTGGTGTGTTTGGGGTAATTTATACCCAAGATACTTGCAGCTGAGGTCTTAAACACAGAGGCTCTCTAAAAGATAAGATGCTGTTGTTCTCTGCTGTGCAGAGAAATCCGTAGAGCCTAATCACAGAAATGGAAAGGAAGAGGAGACACCCACATACGAAAGCAGTCTGCTCAAAAGCTACCCTGTTATTTTTAGCGCAGAGTACTACTCACGTTTGCAAGCATATTTTTTTCCCCACCCTGAGTCCATCAAAAAAGGGGATAAATCTCTGTAGTAGCTCATCGTTTCCATTTTCTTTACATTCAGATAATGCATTTCCAGGTTGAAAGACTGGGTGGATGGTACTGGCTACATGTGCAGCACTGTTGGAAATAAGATTTGTGTGCTTATCTTTGAAAATCTGGTCCCGGGGGGATGTGATAATTTCTCTCATTATTTTAGCTGGTCCTTTCAGTGCCCTTTCCCTCCCAGGTGCTTGGTGGCTTGGAGCTGCAGCCACATCCCCCACAAACACATTGGGAGCTGCTGACCATTCTACCGATTCACTGGGGAGCTGCAGGAGGGACCAACTGTGCCTAATTACCGACAGCGAAACACCAGTTCCACAGCAGGGACAAGCATGCAGATGAACCTCTCAAACGATCTAATTATGTAGAAGTTATTTCTATTTTGAAATCCCACAGGATTTCTATTTCGAAAATTAACTACTAGAAAAAAATGCTTTTTCTGTCTATTTGTGTCAAAACATTTGTGTCCCTCCTACCCTCTCCCTTAGCTTCCTTTATATTTACAGGAAACTGCACATGTTGTGGTGCTGTGTGTATTCTGAGCAGCCTTTTTCCTCAAAAACAGATTTGGTGGCCATGATTAAACTGAAATGTGCCTTAGTTTCCCCTGAATGTGAATAAAGGCAGTCAGGTCCTTCCCTTTGAGCTTGTCAAACAAGAGTGATTAAAAATATGCAGCTAGCTGGCAAAGAGCAAGATAGAAACCTGTGAAGCTAAACAGAACAGCCTCATAAGCTGATTTTCAGCTAAACTGTTTTCCTGGTTTTCATCAAGCCAGAACTTCACCAGGAGGAAAATAAGCCTAATCAGACAAGCAAAAAAAAAAAAAAAAAAAGTTCACATTAAAAAGAATTCATTTGCCAATTAGGTCTTGAAACACTATTAGCGATGACTGGCAGGTGCCTGGAACCCAGCTACCTTTGCTAAGCAAGCACTTATACAGTGCCATGGACCAGCAATTATTTACTACATTAACAGATAAAGATATTTGATCAGAGCTATTAACTAATTTAGGTAATTCCTGTGCAGTTGTTACCCTATATGAAAGACTGAACAGATTTACAGCATTTTTTAATTTGACTGGGGACACTGCAGTTCAAAATCCCAGTGTGAAACACAGATGTTGTAGACACACCATGTGGGTAAACATTTTGAAATCCCTTTTTTCCCTGTCCAACTGTGATTCAGATGGTCACCAAAGGGATATAATTAAAATACAGATTAAAAACTTCCCATATTGAAAACTAACAGGCTTCAGGAGGGCATGCCATCTATGGGCATGAGGGAATCTTGCAGGTGATGTTTTCTTTTGCAACATGCTCCCACGGGGAGGTGGGTTAGTTTGAGTGAAGAAAGATGAGTTGCTGGCCAAAGCCCTCCCTACCCAACGCAAGCTTGTGGGCTGCCAGCCCGGAGGAGGGTGATGGGCAGTGAGCTGCCTGCAGCTCATGTCACTGTCAGGGACCTTCCTGGGCTGGGGAGGCTGCAGAGGGGACAGCTTGGACGATGGTGGTGGCACTGGCTGGTGCATCTTGCCCTCTGCAATGCCTGTGGCAAAGCCTTGGCTGTTCAGGGTAAGTGCGGCCTTGCCTGGCTCAAGAAAGTCACCGTGGACCAATGTGCGTGGCCAGATGAAATCGTGCAGCAGAGGCAGGCCCCAGGAAATGCCCAAAGCCAGATGCTGGACTGAGGCACGAGTGAGGGTTGAACTGTGCCTTTCCCAACTTGTTTGGGAAAGTTGTTTCCCAACTTTCACAAGTTGTTTTACTTGAACATGGGAGAATGAGTGATGGATTTGAGTTGTACCTGAAGCAAGTGATCTCCTGGATGCTCCCCTGGTCCCAGCGCCTGTGAGGGAAGGAGGGAAGGGGCCAGCCTCCCATTCCCTTTCCTTTTTGTCAGTGCTATGATCCTTCAATACTGTGTGTGTGTGTGTGATCTCTCCTAGTTTTGCCTGCCTGATTTCATGTGTTACTCTGATCACGTAGAGATGAATGAAGACAAGTGAAATGACGGTGTGGGTCAGCTGGTGAGAGCTTGGATCAGACAGACAGTGGATCCTGCCAGACAGGCAGTGCAGCTTCCCAGCAACTGCGGAGGGGGGGACACAACCTGTGTCTCATCTTTGGTTGCAGGTTGTGAGTCTGGGTCTCAAGCCATAAAAATCCACCAGAAAACACAGGCTTGGATCATTTCCCTAACCTAAAATTATCAGTCTTTTTCCTTTTGTGCACATCCAGAAGATGTAGGGGAAGGGGACAGATTTTAAAGTCACAGAATGATGATATAGATGCAAATGTGTTGCCAAAAGCCGAGTCTGGAAACAAGCCAGAGAGCCAAATGCTTGACTTGGGCAAGTAGGTGCTAGTGCTTGTGGTTCTGAGCAGTCCTGGTGTGGCGTAGAGGGTGACAGGGTAATTCAGGTCAGAAGGGACCTCAGCAGGTCACGGCTGTAGTCCAGCTTCCTGCCCAGAGCAGGATCAGCCATTTGCCATCTGCCTTTCCCTTCCCCTGGTTCTCCTCCTTCACAGCTCACCCTGAGAAGCAGATTGTCTCGCAGCAGACGCAGCCGGGTCCCTGCAGCGGCATATCCCTGTCGGTGCAGCTGCTTTCTTCTCCGAGCAGTGAGAGCCAGCACGAGGCTGCTGGGGGGAACATGACGTTCAGGGACTATGGGATGCCTTCGGCAACTACCTTGAGTGTTTTGTTGCCAGCGTGACCTGAAACTGCTTTGCAAAACCCCTGCATTTTTCAGCACTGAGGGTCAAATGCTCTTAGAAATGGAGAATACTATTTTATTAAATATACTGAATATGACACAATCTAGTATCCTTATTGATTCAGTTTGAATATATATATATGTTTACACACAGCATGCTGCAGAATTCGGTAGAAACACTATTTTTGTAAGGCTGCCTGCAGAGGTCGGTAGGGGGACCAAGAGATTGGATAAGCAAATGGGAAGCAGAAGGCAACCCTTTATTTGGATGTGGGGCTGACAGAGGGCTTGGCTCTGCATTAGTAACGGTGAACTGCTGCTACAGGAACCTGTTTTGTTACTAAGACACGTTACAAGTCAGCAGACAGCCACATTTTTCTGACTCATCAGCTGATATTAATTAATGACTTGGGAGCACACCAAAAATTCCCATTGGCCTTCCTCCCTTGAAAGGCTGCAGTTGTCTCTCTTCCCCCTCCCCCAGCTTTAGGAAAAAAATCTCATCGACAAAGCTATATATTTTAAATACGGGAAATGACCAAAATAGCTCACCCCTGTATCCAATGTAGAGCAGCGCCCTGCCTGCAGCAGGGAGTGGTCCCAGATCCCCCTGAAGAAAGGTGCAAAACCCCCAGAGGGCAGAACACAAACCTAATAAGAAACATGAGATGTAACACCTATCATTTTTTTCCTCTCTTTCTTATGAAAATCAGCTTTGTGTGTTACCAAAACTGCCCGTGACAAAACAAACGCCCATCTCTGTGGGCTGCTGCAGCTCCCTGCCAGCCAGGCCAGTAATTCTAAGCAGCAGGATTTTGGGTATATACATACAAAATGTCTTCATTTCTCTCAAACAAAGGAGTGAGGCAACACCAATGAACCAGAAACTGCAAAAAACCCAGCATCATCTTCCTTCAAAGAGGGTAGCCATGGTCCCTCATCTCCCTGGGGCCTGGCCGCCTTTGCTTATGCCACATCTGCATCCTCACTGGGGCCAGCGTCAGCTAAAAACCAGCCCCTGAGAGTCAGGTTTCCCGGCTGACTCCCCACACCTTCATTTCTCTGTCCTAGCAAACAGAGATACTGGTCTTATGTTTTTCTGGGATCCTTTATCCCTTACTGTAGTGTCCGGTTTCTCATTTCAATAATCTGCATTGATATGAAACCGATTTTTCCCAAATCCCCAGTAAATATTAGCCTTTGAAGGAGCATATTAAGACAAAATGTAAATAGTTTCCTTTGTATAATTTTGTTTGGACAGCATGACTGCCACCAAGATATCATGCGGTCTCCAGAGTATCATGAATAGTGCTTTCATATTTCTCTATCACTAGGGAGTAATTAAAATATGGTTTTTTTGTCTTGAATCGTTGCTGGATAAGTAAAGCCTCCTTGTGCATTACCTCAGCCTCCTTCAACACAAACACAAACAGAGACCAAAGCCGTGTTTCTGAGTTCTCTCTGTTTTTAACTTTTAGTAACAGCTTAGCCATGTCTTAATGGACACAGATGCTCAGTCATGTCTTTACTTTGGTTCTCATGCTCCTATACTGATTTGTGAAGCACCAGGGAGCATTAAATGCAGTTTCCACAATTGATAGAGGACATTTTAGGGAGTGGTAGTCCTGAGGAAATAATCCCACCTTCATCATCTATAAATCTATCTCCAAATAAAATATTCACACATCTTAGGAAGACACAGCTAAATAAAAGGGACTGAAATACTTAACTCCCGTGGGTACCTTCACAGTCAATGACACCATCTTCAGTGGAAAGTCAGATCAGAGTGACGTCAGCAACTTTCACACATGCACAACAAAGTCCAGTGCAAAGTTGTACATCAAAAATACATTCATTAATACTACTATTTTTTATCTGTAGGGGTTTCTCATAATGGACTTTCTTAGGATGGTGCTTTTGTTTACTCCTGCTGTTCTTCCTGCTTTCACATTTCAGTGGCTGGAACATACAAAATGCACGGCTGTCCTGGCATTTTCTTCTTCCCCCAAATGCAAGGGGCCAAATGCATGTTTGCTTTAGACTAGTGACTCATACACATTCAACCTTGAAGCAGGCCTTATCATCGTGTTATGAAGATTATAAAAGCAGTTGATTTAAAGCAGCCTGCTGTAACAGGGACACTGAAAGGGCTGTTCGCTGCCCAGGACCAGAAGGAGGGAGGCCATCCTGAAGGCAGCCTGAGGACGAAATTACACCTCCCTAAGTTTAATATTCAGAAATATGAACAGCTTCTCATGTGGAGCTCAGCATTTAAAAGTTGATAAATTACGGAATGAACACAGGCAGTTACTGACTTTATCCCTTATCCTTGTTAATTCTGTGGTTTACCCTTGCTCATCCAAAGCTTAGCATTAATTTAGTCTCAAAAATTCAAAAATATTTAAGTCATTAGGCCTAGAAAAAGTTTACTAGTAAATTGGCTTACTTGTAAATTTATAAGAGCACAAAATTGTCTGGTTTTGTAATTTTATTTTAAGTTCCCAATGGGTCAGTCATCTCGGGAGAAAGAGCATTTGATGAAAAACTCCCCAACGATTCTATGATTATCTGCCTTCCTCATCAGGATGGCTGTGGCTTTTCCTCTCTCTCACTGCTGACCTGTAGTGGGGAGTGTTGCTTTAAAATACAGACGTGGACATGAGGCACCTTTTACAAAAAGGGAAGGAAAAAAAGAAACAAAAATAAGGAAACAGAAGCAACAACAAAACCACATCTGTGTTCGTATGACAGGATTGAGAAACCTAGACCCAACCGGTTACTTACCTAGCAAAACCAAACTGATTCATCTTTTTTCCTGGCAGAAGACTTAATATCGGTCCCCATGTGTCTGTAGACCAAATTTGCCTCAAATTTTGACTTTAGGGTGTGTGCGTTTTGAAAATGAGAGGTTTTAGACTTCTCAGAGAAACAGAAATGCAAGTCTGAGCCAAGGCTTTGGGGTGATTTGTAAAGCAAGCATGGAAAAAAAGAGTCTGAAGGTTTTTCAGCAGAATTTGTCGGTACTTACTGGTGCCTCAAATTATTGTTATTTAAACACAGTGGGTATGTATTAACTGTGTGTTTATGCATGGTAAATCCAAAAACAAAGTTTGACTTTAATAATGGAGTTGATAGCACTGAAACACTGTATCCGAATCCCTATAAATATCAAATCCTTTTGTGGGTGCCCTCAAAGTCCAGACCATAATCCATGCTGTTTGCATTGGATTTTCCCCTCGATTTCCTCCACTTTTGTTGAAAAAATACAAAGTGTGCTGGTCAAAAAAGTGTGCCTGCCCTGACCAAATTCAGGGAGAAAATGTGTTCGTTTGAGTTCAGTGTTCCCATTCATCAGCCTGATCTGGGTTATCAGTTGATGTCTGCGCATACTACCCTATTTAAAGATGGAAACTAGAAGAGCTTCTGACTGCTCTGTGTCACAAGAGCAGAAAAGTGTGTTGTACAAGTCATTCAAACAGATGTTTCAAACCAGATGAACGCCTTGAACTAACCCTGATAAAACTCTTCTTTCCTCAAACTTTACATGCAGCATTTGGTAACATTATCTCCTTAAACAGCACTGCTTTTTTATTATTGCTTTAGCACATGCATATGGTCAATTCACAAATGAATGGTGGTATAAATGCTATGTATTCTGTGTTGGTGTGCTGTGGCCTTGTGAACTTTTTAGGTCATACCAACAATACTAATTATTAATATGTCATTGTAATAAAATGGTGACAATGATATACCAAAACCAGTGAATGGTCTAACCCAGAAATCCCTCAAAAAAGGAAATTTTAGTTCTCTTAAACGCAAGGCTCAGGTGAGGTGTCACGAGAAGTAGAATAACTGAGCTCAGATACTTGCCCTGCTCTTCCTCCCCTGGAAAACAAATGTAAAATATTCATCCTGTATCTTAGTAACTTTTAACATCCAGCTGGTGTAGACTTTACACCATGCGACGCTAGGCAAAACCAGCTTGGAGAGATGCATTTCAGCAAGCACCACATTTAAACAAGGTGTCACATCCTGTCAAAAAATGCCACCCGGCCTTGATGCCACATGAGCAAGCAGACCTTTGCTGCGAGGCCTCTCTGCCACGTGCCTGCAGCCCCCCTGCAGCTGCCAGGACCATCACAGCCCACCCCTTGCAGTGCTCGCAGGACTGGTGCTCCAGTGGGAAAGCCAGTACCCAGCACAGATGTTACTGTCATCCCTGCTTGCTTTTTTTATCTCCTCTCTCTCCTGATGCCACCCCACTGCTCACTTTTGCTTTGGCTCATTGCAGTACCAGGTACTGGTCTGGATCCTGCAGCTTTTGAAAGCTTTGTTAAGCTTCCAGCACCCTAACAATGTGGCTACTGGAAGCAAGGGAGTTAAAGGCTTTTGAAAAATTAAAACCTTAAAAACTAGTGATGACAGATTTTTTTTTAAAAATTATGTACTCCTGAATACACATCTACAGTGTACAACTACAATAAAATACGGTTATAGGTGCTATATAGGTCTCAATCAGTTGTTTTTTCAATCCCCCACTTTGCAAGCCCTTGGTAAAAGGCCTGACTGTTCTTTTTAAAAAAGGGTGGGATTTCAGCTGAAATTCCCTCAGGACACTGAAGCAGATTCATAATCTAATAATTTATTTTCATAATTGCTTGCTATGTTGTGGAGTGCTCCTATGAAGCTTTGCATATTGCAGCCCGATTGTGAAACAAGTCCTTACCCATTATCTGCCAAGCAATGTTTATGCACACAGAGCTAAAGATCAGCCAAAATTTCTTTACAGGAAATTGAAAACAGTGGAAGATGAATGCAAAAAACATTTGACAGAAATTAGATACTGATACAAAACGTTTTTATCATATTGAATTAGGAACGGAACATGTTACAAGATTCAAAGAGCTAGAAGAGATAGCTCAGATAATTTGGTTTGACATTTTGCAGAACATGACCTCAGACTTCCATGTGAATCCCTGTTGGACCCGGAACATCTCTTTCAGCAGAAAAAAAATGCAGTTTACCATGGTTATTAATGAGGTTAATTGTTAATTACTCTTGCTGTTAGACACTTGCCCCTTATTTTTAAACTCAAGTGTTCCTGTCTTTGACTCTTCTTGATGGATGATGCTGTATATTTGTCTGTTAGGCTGAAGGATTATCTGCTAATAATTTTTTGTTTCCTCTGTAGATATTCATGGGCTGCACTAGCCTTGCTTTTGATAAGATTAACAGACTCCTCTCCTTGAGGCTTCCTCATGTTTTCCATTTTTTATTTGTCATCCTGGTAGTTCTTACTTGAATCCCCTCCAATTTTTCAATATCCTCTTTGAATTGCTGACACCAGAAATGGACTCATTGGGTCAGTCTGCTGCTGCCAAACATGGAGGTAATATATCCTACTTACTCCCACTCAATATTCCCCTGCCTTTAATCACTTGGCAGAAGGGCTGGGTTAGCAGCTCGTGTTCAGCACGGCCTCCGGCTCTTTTCCAGTCTGCTGCAGTTTCCTGGGAGGAAGCACTGCCCTTCCCCGAGAAGGATGCTCTGCACCCTGTCTCCTCAGGTGTCTGGATTTGAGCTTGGCTGCGTTGCGTGTATGGTTTTTAAGAGCAACCAGCCTATTAGATGATGCAGACTGCTGTGTGCCACTGCCCACTCAGTGCCTCATTTGCCTTTTCTCCTCTCTGTACGTTACTGGCAACCTTCAGGAAAATTATAAAGCTTTAAGACCTATTTTGTGTTCCCTTGAAGCAAAGGATCGTATTTCTGTCCCAGGCACAAGCACAGGCTTTTTGTTGAGGCATCTCTTCTCTCCCAGTTTCTCTTCTGTGTAATTGCAGGTCCATTGCCACTGAGCTACATACTATCACCAAATGGTAATAAGGAAATGCACCAGGTTACGTACAGATTAGATTTAGTTCTGCAAAGGATCAATTCTAGTTAATAAGAATGCTTAATCACATAGAAGCATCTAGCAATCACTGGCTGGGAAGTTAAGGCATTGCTTTGCTCCTAATGGGATGTTGACCACTTACTGATATTTTACGGGAAAGCGCTGTTGCAATCCCCCCCCAGTGTAAATGCAGCAAATGAGACTGTATATGCTTATTAATAATTACTTTTTTCTAGTTACTTCTTATCTTTCTGTCACTCTTTTATAAGCTTTATAATTTTGTCTTTCCAAACTGCAAAGAGCAGTTTAAAACTTGAAATTTCCCTCTAGAGGCTGTAATTGCACTTGGGTATGCCTGCTTGCGCTGAGCTCACTGCAGACCTGCCAAATATTCCACGATGGCACAAAACTGTGATAACCTGCCAAATCCCACTGGAGATCCCCCAGTCAGCCTGATATCAGTCTGTATCTGATATTGCCTGCCACGGCACTGCCCAGCTCTCCTGTCGCAGAGCCCATGCAGCCCAAAACCCAAGGGGAGACTGTCAGCTCTTCCAGCTGGGACCCAGAGCCAGGCTCACCCTGTGCCACCAACCAGCCGTGTCGCTGTCACTTGAGCCCTGTGCTGGGTTCCCAAAAACTGGGATGCCTGGAAATTGGCGGTCTGCTGCCCCAACAGCTGGAGGCAAGAGAAGTCTTATGGAGCTGGACGAACCCTGCGGACTGCAGCTCTCAGTACAGTTAGGGAAAATAACTCAGTAACAGTGATAAGGAAACCACAATTTGCTATGGCATGCCAAAAGGGAGTCCCTGCTGAAGCACTTGGTGATTACAGATAGGAGACAGCACCCATAGCAGTGTGGGTGGGAGAGACAAGCCGGCAGGACCTTGTTCACAAGGGCCCGTGTTGGAAATGCGTGAGGAGGCTTGCTGCAGGCATCCATGGCAACGAGCAGTGCGGAGGGCAGCTCTGTCAACCCAGCGAGCAGCTGCACCCAGATTCAATTATCTCTTCTTCTGTTTGGCTGACCAACACTGAGCAGAACTGCTGTTTAGTGTTTGGGGCAATTTGTATCATATATTTAGGCAGCAGTGGTGCATCGTATCCCTGTGAGCCACTGCAGTGCCTTTGCTCTCCCCTGCCTACCCCCAGGGTGCACATATGTACGGCACCTGACATCACTCTGGTGAGCTGCTGTATGGGAAGATTTTTCCATCTGGTACTGTTTTAAAAGCTTTAACTGATCAGATTAACTGTCTTTGGAGAAACCCACCTTGCAACTCCAATGAGATCATGACATCCTCAACGCCTCTGGAGGCCAGACGATTCATTAAGGGATGACTAAGGGAGCAAAAAAGCTTTTCTTTGCTCGTGCTGACAGAATTCACATCCCTGGAGACCACCCTTCCTGCCCTGCCCCCGACACGTCATTTTATGCTGGATTTTAAACTACTGGTTCTTAGGGAGAAAAAACACATCTGGTTTCAAGCTTCAGTGGAAACCAGCCCAGCCCAGCCCCCGGAGGCGATGCTTATAGGAAGCACTGGTCAGGCGGGACACCAGCACTGGGCATGACATGGGAGCAGGCTCCAGAGGAAGCGCTCCAGCCACGACAGTGAAGCAGCCATGTGCTGGCACAGCTTAGGGAAGTAGAGCAGGAGGCAGTGGCTGGGCTATTGCTCCAGTCTAGCGAGAGAAGAAAAACCAGAAACCACCTTGAGCCAGGCAACAGGTTTATGCAGCCTGTGTGGCTCTGCATAGCATGCCCATGGTCTCAGAGGGATGCTCCATGGGGAGCTGCATGGCACAGCACCTCTGCAGTGGTGGCTGGCTGCGGGTGGTCCAGCAGTCTGTTTCACTGACAGCACCAAGATTAAGGCCATCTCCAGCTGATCCCAAGATGAGGAGGAGGCTGAAGTGACATAAGTGCAACTTACAGTCTTCTCCTGAATCCGGGCAGGTCTTGGCTGGGCTTCAGCAGCCTATAGCTACAGCAGCTGATGGTGCTGAGGTTCATCTGGGGGAGCTTTCAGAGGCCAAGATGTCTGCACCTTCCTCACATTTCTCGTCCTGCTTGGTCTGTGTCCATACAGTAACACAGAAGGGCAGCAATGTCTAAACCAGGATTCACAGCTGCATGTGTCAGATTCCACAAAAAAAAAAATTAAAAAAAAAAAAAAAAAAGGAAAAGATGAACACAATAGAGTGCAGTAGGGTGAAGTCCCTTTCATAAAACTGGTCTTAACCAAGTGTATGAGCAGATGTTACCAGGAACAGCCCTGGTGAGGATGGAGGAGACCAGTGCATCAGCTGAGCCTCTCTGTAGCTTTCAGGCACCACCTCTTACACTTCATATCCCCTACAGAGCTGAGCTAATAAGCACACAAGCTCTTCCAATCTTTTTCCAACCCTACTTGGTGCACATACAGTTCCACTTTTGCTGCCATCTCTGTAAATCCAACAGACGAATTATTAATATTTAAAGCATCTCCTATTCTTAAGTAGCTGCAAAACTGCATTATAAAGCAGATTCATCCTTATTCAAGTGATACTGATGCAGTACCACAAGCCTCCTTCATCATCAGCTCTGAGATCCGTACCTGGGGAGTCCTGGACAGAAGGGCTGCCCAGGTTAATGACAGTGTGGAGGATGCCAGGGAGCCACTAGCCAGCTTGTGCCCTCACAAGGTGAATGCGTTGCTCTACACGTACAGTAGTTTTTAACTGCTAGCCTGCCTGTGCTGAAGAGTCATGAATGCTCCTGATAAGCCTCTGTTCAAAACCTGAAAAGGCCAGGAAGTGCTTTAATGTAATTATTCTCTGCTTTAAAAAAAAAAAAAAAAAACAAACCAAAAAAAACAACACACACAGAGGAAAGCAGGCTGCTTGCTTCCATTCTTTCCCTCCATCTCTACTCAGCTCCTTTCCTTCACTGGAAGGAGGTTTAACAACCCCACATCTTAACTGGGGGAGGTTGAACAGCAGGATGAACCAGGTGAAAATGACTGAAATATTACTGGATCTTCAGCAATGCTCCATTCTTTTTTTTTTTTTTTTTTTTTTTACATTATTTCTGCTTTGCCACTGTCCTTTATTAAAAGCCTGTATTGATTTTTGTTATCTGTCCCTCTGCTTGTTCTCCCTCCAGTCACTCAGATGCTTATAGGAATTTAAACAGACTTTCAGAAATGGTGTTCTCAGTTCTGAAGGTTGTTTAAAAGGACACTGTCAAGACATTTCCTCAGTTTTTATTTTAAAAGCTTGAAATCTTAAAATTAGAAGATATTTTCTTTTGATGAGATTGATGTTCAGCCAAGCATTGCTCAAATTCAGATTTCACTTATTGCCTGGTATATAAATGAACTAATATTTTTCCTTCATCAGAGAACTGCTACCAATATAAACATTCCTCACACTGTAACATAATAAATTCTGGTCTTCTGAAAAAAAAAAAAAACCTAAAAATAATAAAAAAAAAAAGGATTGTGGAATTAACGTGCTGTTTTATGTAGTTACAGGGATTGGTGCTGGAGTCTCTTTATTTTTATTATTATTTCTTTGATACCAAGATGCATGGGGAGAAAGGAAAAATCATCAGCAAAGTCAAGTTTTTGTTTCCTGCACTTACTTAAAAACCACACCTTTTTCTGTGGATATTTATTTGGAAACTGTACCGTGTAGCAGAGTCCATCTGCAAGCTCCCTTCTCTTTCTTTACTGCGAAGTATGAAAATTGTTCTTAGGGAAAAAATAGTTAAAAGAAATCAAGTATTATCTTTGACACAGCCATCTTGAGTGATACATCTTTCTCCTTTCTCATTTGTTTTTGTTTTGTTGCCAGGGTAATCTTGCCCACAAAGAATGGTTTCTGACCAAGAGAAGCATATGGTAATGAGATAAGAGCCATCAATGGCTGCAGCAGAGTAGAAGGAAATTTAGGAGGAGATAACTAGATGAATAGTTTTTACACAACCGAATGATGTGTGAAGGAAATGAAATTGGACTACAAAGCTTGGAGTATGTGACCCCATTATTCAAGTTTATCTACAACATACAAGACCAATTCCCCTCTTCTCCATACTCATCATTATTTCCACAGCATCCTATTTATTTCCTTGGTGATCCAGTTGCTATTGTACATGTCAGTTCTTCTGTTGGGTCCTAAAAAAACCCCATAAAATCATTGTAGCATAATTTCTTCTCTCTCCTCTCCACCTTTTCCTTTCTCAATCTTTTCTCCCCACCATTTCCACAGTGCATTCACCAGCCTGGCCCAACAGCATGTAACAGATTTTATTACTTTGGTCACAGATGTTTTCTCCCCCGTCCTGTGTTCTTAGAGCACTGTGCTGCTGTGGGTTGGGAGGCGATGTCAGGTGCTGCTGACATGATTTGGAAGTATTTAATGCCTTTACTGATGTCGTTTGTACAACAACGGAGTCCCAAGAGAAGAAGAAAAGAGCTTGTGCATGCTGCAGAGCTGACCCTCTCCATGATGCCGGACACCTTCTGCAGGCTGTGTCTCAGCTGCACAGCACAGCTGTGCTCCTTGGCACAGGATTGCCTGTGGGGCACACAGTCACTGCCACTGCAGTCCCCAGGGTGACAGCGAAGATGGAGCATTCCCCCTCCATTCTTGTTTCAGTATAGGAACTGACAGGCTTCTTCCCAAAGAGAGTAAAGCAGCTGACTTGCAGGGGTCTCGCGTGCCTCCTGAGATGGGAGAAGAGAGGAAATAGTTTTCTCTGAGACTCTCTGATCTACATCCTCTGCCAGTCTTATGCTGGGGATCTGTCTTCCACCCATCCGGCTGGGTGGTTTCTTCCTTTTGGGGTGCAGGGGGGGAAATTACACACTCTGTGCTTGATCCCATTCAAAGTAGTTTAAATATCTCATTAAGGTAGCAATGGGTTTGTACACCACTCCTACCCTCCCTTCAGCAGAGAGAGGAAAGGTGCCACAAGTATAAGCATGGGCTTAAGCAAAACATAAGATGATTATCTTATTTTGGAGCTAGTGTGTACTTTTCATTGTGACTCAAAAGACCTAAACAGCAAACAAAATGTAAACACCTGAAACCCACTGATGATGGGCCATCAGTCAGGCTCAGGAAAATTAATGTCACTCTTTGCAGATTGCTGACTTGGAAAGAAAGTTGCTGACTTTTTCTCTCTATCAGAGAAAAAAAAAAAATGATAACACATAGGGTTTGTGGTGTTTGTGCTCTGGTCATCAGGCCTGATTGAGAAGCCTGTTGATTGAGAAGCTGTTATTAGTTGCACACTGTCACCTTTCCAAAATTGCAAAGTCCTTCAGAAGCAGCTGCTCTGCTGAAGCAGTGAAATACCATGTACGTCGAAGGGCAGCTTCTCCGGGTGTAAACATGCCATGTGCAGAGAAACCTCACTTTAGCTGTAAACACGCAACTAGAGCAAGTGTCTGTGCCTTTGAACCAGCAGTTATCACCTCTGCCCCCTCCATCCCCAAAATAAATGAACTTAAAGTGCTCACTGCTTAAAATCATGCAGGGATTGTCCCAAAGATTTTGTGTTGATTTGTAATTTTCAGGCATAAAATGCTTTCCTCAGACAGAAACAGAAAGTAAAAGAGAATCTAACGTAATACGGCTGTAAATAAACCCAGGGGTATTTTGGATGAAGCCACAATTTTTATCTTGGCCAAGAATCACAAACATGAATTATACGGGAAGTAGTTGTGGATCCACTCAGTTGTCTGTCCTAGAAAAATAAGTAATATGTGTAGTACTCAATCAAGTGTATAGAAGAAAGTGGGTGAGAGAAAGGAAGGAGGACCACAACAATTTTAACCTGCACCGGTCAGCAGGCTAATTTGCTTGTGAAATGCTTCAAAGAGACACAGAGTATCCCTCTCTGCATTTCTCCCTCCCATTGATGGATTATTTTGTTGCTTTTACGCCTGCTACTAAATTTAAAGACACAAAGAGCACCATTAGGATGCTAAGGTGAGCACAAATGAGGTGGTGGAGTTTCTTGTAAGGACTTCACTTAGACTTCGAGTGGGGGATGTTTTCATGCAAATACTGCTCCTGCCTATCTGAGAACTTGTTGACATCTCACTGCTGCAGTTTGGCATGGAAGCACTGTCATTGCAGATAACATCTTTGAAGTTATCCTTTTAAAGGGAACTGACTGGGAAGACTAGATAAAGTATGTTCTGCAGAGAAATCAACACAATTGTTGCAGCTCTTGCTTTTACAGAGCCAAATTATTTCCCTTTTGAGCCTAGTCCTTTTGAACTTTACTTCAGTAACAGGCCTTCTTGCCTCACAGTTTGAAGTAACCACAAAGATAATACTTAAAATCACTTCTCTGCAACTGAGAAACACTAAATTCCCTACTACTGGCTAGAACAACCTTATTCTAAAGGCTGTGAAATTAAAGCTGATCCAGTGTCTCAACACTGGTATATCCAGTGTCTCAACAGTGTTATATTCTTTTCTCAACCAGCATATGCTTTTCTCAGGTGACCAAGAACAGCAACAAAAGATGTATAATGACAAAAGCATTGTTAAGGCAAAATAAAAATTTTATAGAGTTTCACATAAATGTTCATTTCCATATATTAGCAAGGTAAAGTCTAGCGGACATGTGGAGATGAGGAATGTTTAGGGCAGTAAAATTCAAGAGAACTGAGTTGCCTCCAGGCCTGATACAGGCTTTCTGGTTAAAATGGTCTCGTACTAGTAATTGTCATTTTCCCACCCATGAAAGGGAGACAGTACTAATTCCTTTGCTTCTCCCAGTCTCAAAGAATTGATAACCTTTATTGGGAAGACAGTCTCTTACACTATGTGCAATGCCAAGAACAAGGGGCTCTTCCAAGACTGCGAACCCAGAGACACTGGGCTAAGTTCATAATTGCGATGACTAACTTGCTGTTAACTCAGCTGAAAGGTTTTTAGGTGTTAACGGTAACAATTATCCTAGTCTACAGGATGCTGGAGTGACACAAGTGTTATTCAGTCAATTCTTATTAAGCAGCTGAAAGTCAGTTGATCAAACCTTTTCATTTTCTCACTTAATTTTGAGAGATATTTGCCTGGAGTTAACTCCAAATTAAGCCAGTAAGGGGTTTACAAGGGAAAAGATACCACCAAGTGTTGATAGCTTCAAATACATTATATCTTCCAGAAATAGCTTGGAGCTTCATTTCCACCTGAGTCAGAGCTGAACGGGCCAGTGGAATTTTAGCCAAAACCAGGGCGGGTCAGAGATAAATGGAAAATTGCAGATTACTTAAAATAAAACAAAGGCAACATGCAAAATCTTGAGATGCCTTAGAAATATAAATAATCACACAACCACTGCAGAGCTAGCACTGAGACACAGTTTCCTTAAGCAACAACAAAACCCCACCCATTTACTCCTGTGAAGAAGTGTGAAATAATCAAACAGACATGTTCTTCACATTTGCAAGACATTATCTCTTATAAGCTTTTGAATTGCAGCAATTTATACAATAAAACATCAGAAAATAATATCTATTTTTTCGCAGTATTGAAACTAGAGCTCTTTTAAGAGGGATGACTTCCTTGTGTTTCGGTCAGTTCCAGAGGCAACTGAGGAAGAGGAATTTTCTGCTCCTCTTCTTTGTCTCTAGCACAAAGCGGTACAGGCAGATGATGCACCCAGAGGTGTGCACATTTATAATTTTGGGTCCATTTGTCATCTTCCTGCTAGGCCATTTACTCCGTGCCTGCACCCATGTCAGTAAAGGGAGGTGTGTGCAGTGGCTGACTGCTATAAGCAGAGCAGAGGGAAGGGTCCTCACAGGCACGGGAGGCTGGGGAGGTGGGACCCAGCCACAGCACCCTGTGTCAGAGCATCCTTAGGCATGTGCACAGGGAGCCAGGAGGAAACCCACCAGGTTTTCTAGTGAAAATCTGCCTGTGCTTCACCAGAAATAATGTTTCCTGGAAGACATCTTTTTTATTTCCACAAACTGGTATGCTCTGATCTGAAAAAAAAATAAAAAATAAAAAAGTTAAAAAAAAGCTTTCTCACAGCCTTTTGTCTAGTTTTAACATGTCTGAATGGCATCTGAAATGCAGGGCCTTTGATTCTGGTAAGCAGATATTGTTTTGGCTAGCTCAGGAGACTGTTCTGTAACTTCATCTTTGCTACTGAACTAGATGTTCCCTGAGTGGGAGGAACTGATATCTGAATTTCAAAGCAGTTAATAGTCTTACTTGCACTTCTGCAATATTTGGAAAATTGTAATTAACCAGCTTAGCTAATTTACGTTTTTAATATTTAAATTTTGCTTGTTACACAGAAGCTGATTGCTGTAGTAGCATAATTCTGAAAGCTCATTAGAACTGCTAAAAGGTTTAAATACACACAGCTGAAGAAATACATGCATTTTTATAAGGCAGGTATTATGGCAATACTTTGAATTTCATTGGCCTGAACAAATATGTCAGCCCTCTGCAGGATTTTTTAGTCAAGCTAATTTGCATTTGCTTGGAAAGGTACATTGATATTTTTCTGAGCTAAATACTTAAATGACGTTAGCTAGCAGGATTTCTAAGTTTGTGTTTTTCTCTGTCATTAACCTTCTACTATGACAGAGATGAGGAAAATCAGACAGGGGCTCTTTTGTGCTGTGTATGATTCATGCAGGATGTAGACAGCACGTGGACAGGAGGAGTGAGACTGGCATCTGGAATTTTATTTTAAAGTGTACCAATATTATTTAAGTACATTATCTCTTTACTTAAGGATGTACGCTTCTTTTCCTGAGCTGGAGTTCCTGTGGGATGAGAAGACCAAGTATTACTTGCTCATTGGAGAAGGTAATGCAGATGAAAGGGTAAGAAAGGGCAACCAGAGACATGGATATGGCAGGGACATGCTGCTTCTGCTGGGTGACGTGGCATGACCTGACATAGGACACAAGACAAAACAGAGGTCTGGAACAAAACAGCCTCTTGCTATTTTCTGTCCTGTATTCCAGCTGAACCAGGGGGTCGGATCACTGTGGCAGTGGGACTGCTTTGCTTTTTAAACTGTTTTTACCAGCATGTGTGATAAAGTTGTTAGCTACAGTGGTAGTACGGTTCATGTTTTCCTTCTTTTTTTTTCCCCCCTCTGTCATGTTTTCCCTTTTTGTGGTTACTCTTCCTGCTCTAGCAGCCTCCTTTTCCCAAAATGTAACAGATTCCTGTCCGTAAATGTCACACAAATGTGCAGAGTGCCAGATTATGATTAGGAAGCCATCACTGGGCACATGTGAATGTGTAAATACCCCTTTATTTTTAGGGTTTTTCTGTCTGTTCAGCTATTTGGGAAAAACAACCCAGAAACCAAAAGCTGTATTTATATAAATAGATATATATACATGCAGAATCCTCCAGTCAGCAGATCTAATAAATGAACTGGCATTACCCCACCAGCATAAACTGTGGCATGCTCAGTTCAGCATGCTGGAGCACAGGGAAAGCCTTGCTCTCCTGGGCTACTCACCCCTCTCCTCCTTTTCCTGGCACTGCCAAACTCCTGGCACTGCCCCCAAACCTGGCTTCACCTTCTGCCTCTTGCCTCTTCCCTTTGCACCTGGGATTTCTCTGGAGGCCCCGGTGCAGAGCCCAAGGTAATGAAGTGCTTACGGGTGCAGGATGCACTTGTCTGACAATAGAATCATAGAATCATGGAATCATAGAATGGTTTGGGTTGGAAAGGACTTAAAAGATCATCTAGTTCCAACCCCCTGCCATGGACAGGGACACCTCCCACTAGACCAAGTTTCTCAGA
>NW_010117899.1:40129-41909 GCF_000699245.1 Pterocles gutturalis
TCCTGATAAAGAGTGCCTCCCGATCTCTCCTGTAGGCCCCCTTCAGGTACTGGAAGGCTGCTACAAGCTCTCTCCAGAGCCTTCTCTTCTCCGGGCTGAACAACCCCAACTCTCTCCGCCTGTCCTCATAGGGGAGGTGCTCCAGCCCTCTGACCGTCTTCATGGCCCTCCTCTGGACTCACTCTAACAGGTCCAGGTCTTTCCTGTGCTGAGGACTTGCAGAGCTGGACACAGTACTCCAGGTGGGCTCTCATGAGAGGGGAGTAGAGGGGGAGAATCACCTCCTTCAACCTGCTGCTAATGCTTCTTTTGATGCAGCCCAGGACACTATTGGTTTTCTGGGCTGCAAGCGTACACTGCCGGCTCATGCTCAGCTTCGCATCAACCAACACCCCCAAGTCCTTATCTTCAGGGCTTCTCTCCATCCATTCTCCTCTCAGCGTGTGTTTGTGCTTGTGTAACTGCACACATCAGGACTTGAAGCTGCTGGTCTTAGGATCCTTCAAGTGATACAACATAGGACTGAAAGGCAGAGCTCTGCTATTTACTGCATCCCCCAGTCCCACATCAAGCTGAAACAAAGGGACAGGAGATGCCCTGCAGGCGCCACATCCTTCTGTCCCTTTCCTGCCTTTTTGCCTGATATTAAAGCTTTGATACTTCTTCATCTGATCTTTTCTGAGACTAGTAAACTTCATCAACTGAAACCATCAGCTTCATTTTCAGATGAACATCCCAGAGTGATAGAAGAGGTTACTGCAAGCTCTGAGCACAACAGGGACCCCAAAATGATGGTTACTCTTTCTGGTTCTCAAGAGAGGCAGTCAGCTGTATCACAGTCCTGTCAAACAGCACCTTTAAGAAAGGCAAAGGCAATTATTTTTTCCTTTCTTCTAATTTACCATGGGAACCAAGTACCTGCTGAGAGCAGGAAGAGCTTGGAAGGAAACATCAAGCACAGAAGCTCTGGTCAGGGGAGAACAGCGGTGGTCCATGAAGCAGTGCCATAGACCTCACAGACCAGAGGTGGGAAATGTCAAATGGGATGGAAACAGCCAGGGCCCAGGATAGCAGGTTATCCATCTCAGGAGAGCTGTACTGAAAAGAAAATAGATCTGCAGAAGGTCTTCACGGGGCACTGTACTGGCCTTGCTCCTGAGGGGATCTAGATGTGCCTGCAGCTGGCAAGCCTTACTGGAAGGAGGCTTGAAAACGTGGTGCAGGATGGCAGGAGATGAAGGAAAAGGGAGGTGGAAGAAACCCAAGCCACACATTTTGCAGGCAGATACTCTCTTTTGTCCAGTTTAGTTGTGAGCCTGGCTTTTGTCAGCTCGATGTGGAGGAGACAGCCCACCATCAGACTCACCCCTAGAGCTAGAAAGCAGTGGGCCTCTCTTACCTTGTGCTCCCCTGACAAGAAGGGCAGACTCCCCAGGGGAGAAGCAGCTATATGATACTGCTGCTGCTTGGCTCTCACACCTGGGAGTCTCCAGTTTCACTGCTCCTTTGGATTAAGAGGAAACAAAAGCTTTCAGTCCCTATGGTGCAGTTAAAGAGACCATTTCTCAGGCTCCTCATGCCTTCTTATTTCCTCTCCCTAGCTGGAAAGAGATTCAAAAGACAACTCCCCCTTTCCTCCAAAACTCAGGGGGGCTTGACACCACCTTGCGGCTTGTACCCAGCTCAGCTGGGTGAAGCCAGGTCAGCCAAAGGCACAAACGCTGCATCCTGGCTCCGGAAGGCAGCTTGCTTGTGGCAGGTGGGTGGGCTGTGACCCCCA
>NW_010117900.1:0-25701 GCF_000699245.1 Pterocles gutturalis
CACCATCCCTGGAGGTGTTCAAGAAACGTGTAGATGTGGTGCTTAGGGACATGGTTTAGTGAGTTAGGTGGTGTTGGGTTGATGGTTGGACTTGATGATCCTTGAGGTCTTTTCCAACCTTAATGATTCTATGATTCTATGACCTCTTTCAGTTATAGCCTGGTATTTTACCAGAAATAAATTCAGTCTGAAATTACAACTGTATTCTGAAGCAGCAGTGATTTATCATACCCTGATTCCCACTGTCCCTACCTCAATGTACTAGCCATGCTTACAGAGTATTCTGACCTAGAAATTATCACCTACTGTAAAATACATTGTTAAGTGGAGAAGTCACTTGAAGTCTACCCTTTGAATTTCTTTTAACATTGTCTTTAGTCATGGCCTCAACTAATTCATCCAGAAAATTCCTGGATACCAAGCAATGGTTAGATGCATTCAGGTCCTCAGTTGTAAACTTTCTGCCTGACTGTTTCAGGTACCTGATCTGTTGAGAGACTGAGTGATCAGTTTCTCTGTCTTTCCACAATACTCAAGTAATTGTGATCACCAGCATTCACTGGTACTGTGGCAAATGAGAGGAGGAAGGAGAAAAAAAACAGGGGTGATATCAGCTTCCATGCTACTGACAAAGGTTCACTACAGGGATCTGAAATATTAATATACCCATGGATGTTCAGTCATCAATAGTAATTTTCCTGTGAGTTAGTTCTCTGATAATATTCTCCAAATCTTGCACACTGTCATAAAAATAATGGGAGTAGAAATGGAAAAGTCCATTGTTTTGATAGTCTGTTGGAACGAAAGGTGGCACACTTTCTTTGCTATATTCAGTGATTCTGTACTTCCTTTAAATGCAGCACTGTTTTAAATTACTCAAGAACTAGATCTCACCATGTCTTGTAGACAGAGTTCCACAGTTAATAAATGTCACTGAATTTTTTTTTTTTTCTCAGTGGCCCATCTATGTTTTGGTTTCTTCACATTTATCTCATTACTCAAACTGTAGTAGTTTACTGTCTTCGGTGTTTTCATGCTGGAACTACATGTGGATGGCTCACATGGATTTTTAGAGTCTAGAAGGGAAGCCTCTGATTATTTAGTCCAACTTCTGTATAACATACTCCAAAAATTTTTATCAGGTGATTGCTTTATCTCAGACATTAATTTGTGACAGAATCAAAGTGTACCTTTTGAAAAGACAATGAGTCTCTATTAAGAGACTTCAAGTAACAGAGAATTTATGACATGAGTAAAGTGCTGCAATGGTTCATTATTCTTATGCTTAAAATTTTAGTTCTGAATTTTAGTGACCTGAACTCTGAGCCACCAACTGTTGTCATAGCTTTCACCATTAATGAATTCTCTATTTTCAACTCTGCTTCAGTAGTACCTGAGTTTTCATTTAGTTTATACTAGTCTTATTTAAAGCTGTCTGACTATGGTATTGCAGTCTTCATGGAAATGGAGGTCTTGAGATTACTCAGAACTACCCAGCCAATGTCACTCATTATGACTGACACAGATCCCGCTCTCTCAGTACCTTAAGAGACCTCAATGCCTCTTGTCTTTCCAGCCTCCTGTCTTGAAAAATGGCCCCCCATAAAAAGGAAAATTAATTTTTAATTAGTAATTATTACCACTTTTTCTGTTCTACTTTTGTGGTACTTTTCATCCAGAAAATCCAAATTCTCTGTGCTAAGGAGAACAATTATATGCAGATTTCATTTTAATGGAGAGTGGGAGCTGGAAGGGATGGCTGTGTGGAATATATACACCAGTATGGAAAGGAAGAGAGGGTAGCAGTTTTCTCCAGAGCACTACTGTTATTGAGTGAACTTGTTATTATAGAAATGTACATATGCCTGTTTCACACTAATGTCCACTCTGAGTAAATAGGTTGTTGGCTTTTAAGGATTCCTCCTAAAAGCCTTTTCACACACAGAAGAGAAGGGAATTCCTCTTAAGCACCTAAAAAATATTGACAATAATAACTTTCACTGGGGTTTACACATTTGGCCTTGCTGAGCATACACTTCTGTACCAGCATAAACTCTTTTGGTTAGAGGCTTGACTTTATTTTTTACCTTTGAATTATTGCCTCAGCTGTGGATACAGCCACACTTTATGCTTATCCTGGTATAGATTATCTTCCTCTAGTAAAGGACTAAGCCATACCAGTAGAAACAGGTGTGGATTCACTCGCCATAGGTGACTGTGTTGCCTCCAGCAGCACCACCTGCAGCCTGTGATTGCCTCGATCACACCATGCATTAACAGCCATGCAGCTGCACAGCTGCCTCCCCCACCCATCCTGCCCAACTATGAGCACCCTTTTATGACCCTAACAGCATGGATACAAGTGAGGGACTTAGAATCATAGAGTCATAGAACCATAGAATGGTTAGAGTTGGAAGGGACCTTAAAGATCATCGAGTTCCACCCCCCCTGCCATGGGCAGGGACACCCTCCACTAGCCCAGGTTGCTCAAAGCCTCATCCAGCCTGGCCTTGAACACCTCCAGGGATGGGGCACACACAACTTCTCTGGGCAACTTGTTCCAGCGTCTCACCACCCTCACAGTAAACTATTTCTTCCTAATGTCTAGTCTAAATCTACCCTTTTTCAGCTTAAAATCATTACCCCTAATCCTATCACTACACTCCCTGACAAAGAGTGCCCCCCCATCCCTCCTGTAGGCTCCTTTTAAGTACTGGAAGGCTGCTATAAAGGTCTCCCTGGAGCCTTTCTCTTCTCTAGGCTGAACAACCCCAACTCTCTCAGCCTGTCCTCATATGGGAGGTACTCCAGCCCTCTGATCATCTTCATGGCTCTCCTCTGGACTCGCTCCAACAGGTCCATGTCATTCCTGTGCTGAGGACTCCAGAGCTGGATGCGGTACTCCAGGTGGGGTCTCAGGAAAGTGGGGTAAAGGGCAAGAATCACTTTCCTCGACCTGCTGACCACGTTCCTTTTGATGCAGCCCAGGACACGGCTGGCTTTCTGGGCTGCAAGCGCACACTGTCAGCTCATGTTGAGCTTCTCATCAACTTGATAAAACTGAGCCAACAGAACAGCTATGTCTAAGTAAAAGGGTTGCATAATCAGTCTACTGTTTACAAAGAGTATTTTGGATACAAGCACGAACTGGGTAGCCCAGAATGAAACAATAGAATTTCATACTATGATGTTAGGTTCATTAGACAAATCCTAGTGAAGCAATATTCCCCTTGCAAGCTTCTCTGCCTGCTGCTCTCTCTGACCTTGCTCAGAGATCTTACAGGTAGCTTCCCTTGTCTTGTTCTCCTTGGTTCCACCATTCAGCTGGGGCTCTACACACAAATGCACCTGCCTTGGCCTGGGTATTTGCCAACACATTTTAGTGCTTTGATTAAGTATATTTGTACTCGTCTGGGAGAAACAATGCAACTTCTCGTTACCTATGACCAAACTCTCCAAGAAATTCAGTCCCTCAGGCAGCATATGTTTTACATCTGACTCTGATAAATCAGATGTAGGCTAATTATTCCCTATAATTTCAGGTAATTCAGATAACACCCTTAGAATTAAAGACTTGCAGATTTTAACTTCAAATTCCAAGTACAGTTCATTTTGGGAACTGGTCAAAGAGTAGAGATTGCTGGTAGCTCACCTCCTAGGCTCATTCAAAATCCATTTTAAGCAGAAGTCATGGAAATACAAATATAAATTCACAGAATTGAGATCAATAAGCAATTAGACCATTTTGTCCAGTCTCCTACAGAGAATTTAGGAAGGTTTCAGAATACAGTCTTGCTACTATTCTATAGAGTCCAGTGACTTTGGTTTTGACTGGGGCATATCAGCCAAGAAGAGGAGTGTTACAAAAGATTACCTGTTTGGAAGCAAAGGGAGTGAAGGGTTTTCTGATGACACAGTAGCATGACATTCAAGTAAAACTGCGATGAGACAATGCACACAAGCCACTTCTCCACCTGTAATAGAGTAACAGCAGGAAAATGCTCTAGGGGAAGTCAACAGAGCTATTTTCTGTAACACAGCCTTCTCAGCACATCATGTATTATCAGAGCGGTGCACAGCCCACCACCAGCTACTCACTGGAACACCTATCATCTTTCTTGGACATGAGACAAAATCCAAACATGGAGCCATCTCAGTTCTGCAGAGATAAGAACTAGTGAGTCAGCACTCTGTGATGGCACATCTCAGATAATAGAAATAACACATCAAACCCACAGAAAATCTAATCTGGTAGCAGGGCTGAATAAAACATAAAGCCCAGATTCTTTGCAACAAGGTGATTTCTACTGTGTACTGTTTCAGGACTTCTGCAAGTCTTAAAGAGCTATTTAAGTGAAATAAAAATAACTTAAGAAATAAACAGTTTACTGACAAAACTTGCCAAGGCTGCATCTCCCCAAACCTCAAGGGAAGAATTGACTGTACTGAATCAGCTACACTGAGAAAGGTCTCTCTCTTCATGCCTTCAACACCTACAAATCTTCCAGGGCCTGCGAGGCTGCCCACACACTGACAGCATTTCTGCAATTAAAATAAACTGGCCTAGAGTCAATTTTACAAAAGGAAAGTGCAGGATTTCTTTCCAGCTTATACAGGAGAAGGCTAGGGGAGAGGTCTGGGGAAAGAGCAAAAGCAGTGTAGCACAGGAGAGACAGGGTGCACTTGCAAAAATGTGTCCTGTGTTGCTGTCGATGCCTAGAATTAGAGTAGCTTTGGCCATGTGAGAAAAATACAAGTCTTTCCACCTAACAAGAAAAAGATTTTTTTAGCCTTGTTTTTGGGCGTTAAACACCTTGTTAATTTTTCAGCGATTAACAGCCATTTAGCACATGGAGAGTGAGGTGGGCAACTTATGTAGACAAATAAATTAGGGCTAAGAATGCATGCTAAGATGAAAATTAAAGCTGTCTGTTTTATTGGAAAGGCATCTGCAAATGAGAAGGGAGGAAATTGGTATCTCATTAAAAATGTGAAAGAGAGCAACAGCAAGAGAGAGAGAGAGAGGAAACTGAATCTCGTTAAAATAACTGAAGAGCCTGTCCTAATTATATGTTTCCAGTTGCTAACAAGAGGATATTTGTTAGAGGTTCAGAGTGCTTTTCTTCCAACCAAAACAAACAGTATTAATGGCATTATTCTGTCTCCTTGGTGCAGTAGCAGTGACAGAATCATTTTCAAAATAAACACTTCGGGGCTGGAGATCAGCAAAGTTAACGCAAGCAAAAAAGGTCAATTGCTTTTTCTTTTAATGACTAGTTGGAGTGTTGTGGCCTGACCTCTACCCTGCTGCACGTAAAGTGTCAGACGGGGCTTAAAAAGAGGCAGCTCAGCTTAGTAATGAACTAGTCCACAGGGCAGCGAAGGCACCCTTGCCCTGAACTACAAAGCTAACAGCTCCCTTCAACCTCACCAGGTGCCTGTGTGTTGCGCTGGAAAACGATGAGACTCATCACTCACCCCTGAACTCAAAGGTAAGCCATCATGTCTAGCAAACAGAGAAGTGGACTGAATGCTAGGAATTTGTGACATTTATTCTGAGTTCTTCCACTGGCTGGTTCAATGACTTTGCAAATGTAGCCTTGCCTCACTATGCTCCTGTACAGACTGAAGGTAGAAATACTTTTGCATATTATTTCAAGATGCCTGTAGAAATGAGACAGAAATATGAAGTTCTAACACACTGAAGAAGGAAACCTGGAACCTACTTTGACTGCTGAACAAACTGCAACTCAGTTTGCCTACAATACTCCAGATTTTGTCCGTCAAATAGCCACAGCCAGGTTTGGGAAACCCATTGCAGGCCATAACAGGGTAGGGGCTCACAGCTGCAAGGGCCTGACCCCATAGTCTTCAGCCTTATCCCTGCCTCCAATGTGCCAGTGAGAATGACACAAGCTCCAGCTGCCAGTTGGACCACTTTAACTAGGACTGAGTCTAGCCCCAGCTAAATGCTTACCTAGCAAAAGCCAGCAGCCTGCTCCAAGCAAAAGTGCGAAAAGCACATTTTACACATCCTGGAACAAGGAGGCTAAAATACACTAGAAGTGGATTCCCATGGCTCAACCATGGTGAGCTGGTTGTCACAACACACAAAGGCCCAGGATCCCTCTAACAGAACCTCAAATCCAACCCAAACCACAGTGTCCCTGTGACAGAGGTTCCCTTTCCTCCATCTCAACGCCAAGAATTATCCATCATCCAAGCACCACTGTCTTGCAGGTTAAGAGGTTCGTCACACAGTGAGCACTTAGATAACTCCCAGTACATACCGGTGACAAGGATAACACTTGTCATGCAGGACATTTCAGACATAAGGAAGGTGGAAGGGACTACCTGAAATAGCACAGAATTCTCAATCTAAAAATGATTAACCTAGCGCACCATTATCTAGTGGAAGGGACCACCTGAAATAGCACAGAATTCTCAATCTAAAAATGATTAACCTAGCGCACCATTATCTACCTCTAGCTGAAGAAAGTTCACATTCTCTGGTGTACTACCCTATCCAGAGCTTTTCTGCAGGCTATCCAACCTGGTCTGCCAAGTAGCAAATCTAGACAAGGCATCATCCTACAAAACTGCAAAGTTAGGCTATGGGATACAGGGATCTTATGAGGTTTATGGTGGGCAGCAGCACAGTGTACTGGTCTCCAGACAGTATCTAACATGTGAATTTAATGAAAGTTGGATACAGCTACACCTTCATTGCCATCTCCTCCCTATGCCAGCACTCTATAATGTACTTAGAGGCAGTAGGTGACATTGAGTTAGTCTGCCTGCAAGTGCAATCACTGGCAGAGGTAAAGATAGAGGATGCTAACTGGATGGAAGAGAATGATTTCTGGGAGAAAACCATATGGAATTCTCAGCAGGAGGCAAGAGGATGTTCACATCCCCGCTCAGTATTTGATCTTCCTCTCCCAAAGAGCTTGTGGTACTTCACCCACGAGGGACAACCTGTTTGTGTCCAGGAGGTGTCTTCAGATCCTCAGGCAGCAGAGCCCTCCATCCCAGCTATCCTGAAGGAGCTAAGAACCAAACCCTCTGAGAAGGCAAGAGGTGGAGTGGTTGTGAGTACTGTCAGGAGGAGTACCTCAGTTTTTGTCCAAAGGAGCTGAGGTGTCAAGTGTCATGCTGTTCTGATGCCAACTTTGGTTTTCATGTGCATAGACAGCATCACCACAGCATCACAATGTGTACTCATTCTCTGTCCCATGAGCCAGCCAGCAGCAAAGCCAAGTTATGAACAGATGCACCAGTGGCTCAGTCCTGATGTTCTTTGCTTTGAAAAAGTTGCCAGATTTCTCACAATGGCTATGACTGGTACCACAAACTGTCATGATCCTTGTGTTGATCCAGCGTGTCTGAGAGGGTACTGCAGCATGTGTCTCCTCACAAAAGTATACTCCACCTCTGCTCTATAGGAGGTCAGGGCCAAAGTACAAAGGGCATACGGGTCTGTTGTTTTGCCAATTGACGGGGTCAGCACAAAGGACACAAAATAAAAGAAGTAAGCTTATTTTTACTTATGTTTAAAGTGATAAAATAATGAGAAAAATAATACAGTGAAAATAAAAGCAAGATAAGATAAAGCAGCAAAACAACAAGCGAACTACTATAGCAAGCGGAAAGTAAGGTAATGCACCTAATCATTACTACATAGAGTTAGCGATAGGGATTAAGAAAGATACATCACCAATTGCCCTGATAATGCATTACCATCATCCAGATCCGCAGTTGCTGGGGAGCCCAGTTGCAGCGAGGATTTGGAGAACCCATCCCAGCAATTGGGAAATCTCTATACAGTACATCCACTGTATAGACGAGGCTTCCAATTTTCCCTGCAAACGTTCCCAGCTTTTATACAGTTGAATAAGCAACCTTCTATCTTAAATTGCAAAAAACATCTGGTGTGCTTTTCTCCTTATTAACTTCTGTCTCAAGCCTGGCCGTGGCAGGAGAGGGAGATAACAAGAACAAAAGAATCTTGATTATGTATCTCTCCACAAAGCTTGTCGTGACTTGCCACATTCCTGTGCCATCTGTGGCAACAGGGCACATCCATGCTTAATTTTGGCTACTGTTACACAATTAGTATCTTTCTGCTGGCTAACCTTACACAGCAAGTGTTACAGCAAAGCTCAATAAGCATTGCAACAAAACTTTTATAAACTGGCATATATTAATAAGGTAATACATTGCATATGTGATCAATATTATACATATTAGGTATATTGTTAGGTTGTGAGGTTCATCTAGAGGTCAGCTTTGGTTCAGGGCCTCACTGCTCAGGCCCTAGTATTTCATCTGTGTGGTTGTGAGACAGCTGCATGATTCAGGGCAGCAGGTCATAAGCAACACTACTTAAATCATAGGCGGGTACTTCGAGGCCCTGACGACTGATGGGTGGACAGGGCGCTGGCCTGGCTACGTCTGTCCCAGGTTGCGTAAGAATGGACGTAATGAACCGAGCTTTTGTAACTGCTGCCAGTGGCCATGAGTCTCCAAAGTAATAAAAAATAAATTATATATTCCTTATGAGTAACATGATCACAAGAACATCATAGGGGCAGTGTGTGGGGATGTGAATGCAATCCACTACCCCTCCTACCGTGCTGCTGTGAAGTCTTTTTTGGGCGAAGAGTCCCATTCAGTAGATACTAGCCTGTAGCAGAATGGCTGAAAGCCAGCATGCACCACTTGGCCAGAATACATGGTTTATTCTTTTGCATGGAGAAAAAAATAAGTCTGAAACCACCAAAACAACAAAAAAGGACAATGTAAATGTAGACAAAAACTCCCAAGGAAAGTCTAGGTAGCACATTACATGAAACTCACAGGCATTAGAAACAGCATAGCTACCTCAAGACAACACTTCACCAAAATCATTACAGTGCTGCCAAGAAGCAGGAACTACTAGCTTGGTACTATCCTATCTACTGACTTAGCAATGCTACTCTTGGAGCTAGTTTTGAACATGGATTCTCATTTGTCTCTTCCAGTCTGTGCACTGGGCCATATAGGCATCCTTGGGTCCTCCTGTCTGGTCTCAAGGGAAAGAAAACATATGTGGCATACCGTGAGATGTTCAGACATTGTGAGTGGGTGAACAGAACCAGGCTTAAGTGAACATCACTTTAAGCTAGTAATAATATCTGATTTATAAGGAGTAAAGTGAATGCAAAAATTGACTACTTAGTGACTTGGTTTGATAATGTTACTGAAATCAATGTACAAAATAGACGTCATATTTTCCTAGAAGGAGCCAACAGCAAGTCAAATTCAGTTTATGATCTCTTCATTATAAAATCAGAATCCAGAAGTACCTTCCCCACTGCTTATTGTTTTTACAGACTATATAGCCAACTTGCCATTAAGCCGTATGCAAGTCTAACAGGGAAGGCTGGCTCTAATTTATGTCACTACGAATCCTCCAGTAGATTTCTGCTATTATACAAATACTCACAATGATAAGGACAGAAAAGGCCTTTGAGTTACTTCTTTATGTTCAGAGAAACTCTATGCATCTGTTGTGGAAACCATGGGGAGGTGAAGAAATGCACTGGTCAAAGCAGATGAGACTGCTCATGCAAATACAGAATGGGCCTGAATCAGACAACTTTCTTTCTAATTTCCTTTCTTACCTTCTCCACTTTTTTCTTTTTTTACATGTGATTTCTCTGATAATCCTGCTTGCTGGTATTACCAGCAACACACAAGTGTGTCTAAAACCTTGACAACAGTAATTCATGTACTCCATCAGCACCCATGTCTCACAGCCAGCTGTTTTGCTGTGAAATCTGCCAAGCCCTAGAGGCAGAAAACTGTGCCCCCTGCTTTCACTCCATACAATGTCTGGTGTAACTTTCACGTAATGATTAGTGGCTTTATTCAATCCATCATCATAGGGCAAGGGTTACACTGCTCTCAGGGGCATCCAGCAAAACCTGATCTGATAGAAAGCACTCTGCTGAAGGAGAAGTGCCTATCAGAAGAGTAGCTGCAGGTGGAGAAATGAGAGAAGAAAGAGGGGAGGCCTTTTAGGGACAGAAATACCACTTCTGTTCTGCTTAGTTATCAGAGCACACAACAGGATGCCTGGGGAAGAAAGATCTTAGCTGTCAGAGTAGGCAGATAAGATAGGAGCTATGCTTCATTATTGCAGTGACCACCAGACTGTGCATCTTGGCTTTCTGTCTTATTCTTTTCCAAGCAGAGTCTGAGAAACCTGTTTTGTACCGTCAAGCACAGTATAACTTCATTGAATGGAAAGCTCCATTGTTAATTACACTTAAAATATTAATGGAGCATTTTTATATGCCATACACACTTTCCAGCCTGCAAGTAGAAAAGGAACTTCTGATATATAGAAACTTCTTCTATAAAGAAAACCACTTGTTTATCCAAGATTTAGAGGAGCTAGAAATGGAAAACCACTTCAAGAAGTCCTCTTAAAAAAAAAAAAAAAAAACCCAACTTTGCACTAACTAATGAGTTTATGAGTCATTAAGGTTATGTTTTCCTTCTCTGATTCACAGCAAGAATGTGCATATAAATGAATTTTCCATTACTATTGACCCAGTAATGGCAAAGAAAAGTGAGGTAAAAAGATGGAACTTGAACTTTGCCCCCAAAACAGGTAGGTTTATAACCTTTCTCAAATCTTCTGAAGGCAGAAGTATCAAAGCATTCTCCACTATGAACATTAAACTTTAAACATGGCAGACACGAGTGTTCCATAAGCTCCCTGTTTTCTTTGGACCCATTCTCCAGCCAAACCTGCTTGGAGGCTCTCAAATCAGTCTCTGCTGGCTGCCTTAGAAGTCCTTCAAATCTACCACCTATTCCCTTCCCGAGCCGTGCTGCAGACTGCAGTTGTCATTGCTGGTTCCTTCACTCCAGGTCCTTTGCTTGCAGTAGCCCTCTCCAGCTTAACTCTTTTAACATGTACTTTTCATCTTCTCTTAACACAGTAAGTCTATGCGCTTTATTTTCACCTTCACAGCTCTGCTCTTCTCTCTCATCCGTGAATCAGGAAGGCTTCTGTGTTATCAACACTGACTTACTGGGTGGACAAAGAAGGTCTGCATCCTTCTGCTAGAGCTACCTGTCACTGCATATACACCTCCATCATCTGAAGCAGTTGTCTCCACTCAGCCTCCCAGCTCAGGTCAGCACCACACTGCCAAATGTTGCCGACAGCAAATGTTTTCTACCCTTGTGAGGCTAGATGTTTTCCTATACTGCTTTCTTCTGGGAAATATCCCGGACTGTCCACAGTTAGGAGCTTTGCTTCTCATCTCCTAGGTTTTTGTTTATTTTCAGGACCCCCCTCTTCTAGCCAGACTTTGGGTCTTCTTATTCTCTTTTACCTAACACATAGAAAAGTTAAATTACTTTCATAAAGCCATAGGGGGGAAAAAGGAAAACAATAACTTCCTAAATTCTAGCAGAAAACTGAGCTTGACACTTCACTGTAAAACAACCAGTGATGCTACCACATGCATGTGTAATTCTTTCCTTTTCAAAGTTTGCCAGACCCAAGTCCCAAGGCCTGGACCACTCTGATTGAAGAGTGTGCAACCCCATTTGTTCCACCACTCTTTTGCAGAAAAAGCAGAAGTTGTCCCTTATGGATCATTACTGTAGGTGACAAATACCTTCAGAAGATAGGTGCAGTATTTAAGTATAGGTAAAGACTCCCTCCTGTGGAGCTTGTGAACTCTGCAAAACCTTAACAGGTTTTGAAACTGCTCTGCAGGGGACGTTGTTAGTACTAAACAGTGTTCAGGACAGGTATTGGCACTGGGGACTGACCCCTAAAAAGATTTAGGCAGTCAGTCTGAGTCGGTGGCATCCAAGTTGAAACTTGTTAGCAAGAAAAAACAGATTCAGTTGTTGCTCACATCAGCAGGCAGCTACAGAGAGGTGGCTGTGCATCACTGAACCATTTTGAAAACAAATAATGATGACTGCAACACTGTCTTCTGTCGCCACATGCCCGATCTCATGCTCTTTGAACTTTTGACGTAATGAGAGGTGTGGGGCTGGGGGCATTTGTGGCTTGTGGTGGAGCTTCTGCCCCATGGTCGTGGTGGAGCTTCTGCCCCATGGTCACGCTTCTGATGACTGCTTGGGCCTGCATGGAAGACCTTCTTCCAGTCAACAGGCATAAAGAGCAAGGAGTACACCTGTGAAAAACTTCATGGATGAAAGCTGGGAGTCTGGCAGATGAAGTCTGAGCTCCAGAGACAGCTCAGGTTTTAACACTTCAAGTTTCTCAAGTATCTCCACGTGTGTGCAGACCCTGCTCTGGCACAGCCAGTGTAGCTCAGTGCCCACCTCACACCAAAGCCCCACCTCTGGCTCCAGAAACCAGGCGCTGCTCCACACCTCTCCCCCGGTGTGGGGCTGATGGATGTCTCCTCAGGGGGGGGTCCACTCCCACCCCATAGCAGGGACCACCGAGAGGGGGCCAGCAGGCCCAGCCGGCATGTGGAGGCCACTATGGCTGCTCTCCCTCTGCCTCACCTCAGGCTGCAGAGAGCCCTGGGGCCTGGGGAGCCATTCCCACCTGGCCATCCCCACCCAGCACCCCTTGGCAGCCCGTGCAGTGGCCCCAGGCCTGGGCCTTGCCTCTGCCCACTGGGGCTGCTACTGCTCCTCCTGCCTCAGCCACCCCCTGGCCTGCTGCCATGTTGGCCTGGCAGCCTGAGGGCAGCCGCAGGGCACAAGGCCACCGTGAGGGCAGCTGGGGGAGAGGGGGATGCCACCTCCTTGCTGCCCTTGCCTGGCTCCTTCCTTCACCCAGGGAAGGCCACAGTCCTCAGCTCCCTGGAGCCTGAGAAACCCTCCTAAGGCCACCTGTCCCACCTTCACCGCCCTCCCTCTGCCACTGCAAAGGGACTGCTGCTTCCGCAGCATGAAGCCCCAAGGGGGCCCCGGCACAGGGCAGCCTGGAGGGGCTCCAGGTGAATCTGCTCGTGTCCCTGCAGGGTAATGGACAAGGCTGCCAGAGAGCAGAGGCACAAACACATGGCCCACCACTTGAGCAGACTTTGCCATCAGTTTTTCTCCCATCACTGGTCAGTGTTTGAGAAGAAACATGGGATGGCTACAAGGAGCTGGATGTTGGCTGAGGGGAGAAGCCTTTGGAGTAGCCACAGCTCAAAGCAAGGCAGGACGTGATGGTGGGAAGCCCCCAGTGGTGCTCCGTACAGCAGGGATGCCTTTGAGGGAAGTTCAAGACCAGTAGCAAGTGCATTTTGGCAGCCCAAAGCCAGCCTCTTTAACTCCTTCCTGAGCCAAGGCTGGCCATTGAGGCTTCCCAGAGGCAAAGGAGGCCTTTGTGCGTTTTATTTCTCCCAGAAGATTTGCAGTTAGCTCTACCATACACCTGCCACCCTGCCAAAAATAATGTAAACAAAGTCCTTCTGTTTAGTCTGTAGCCAAGAAAATCTCTGTATATTTTGCACAACTCTGGCCCTGATGATCAGGCTTTTTTGAACACACCTTTTTTTTTTTTTTTTCTTTCACTTCTGCTGTATTTAATGGCTTGTAGGTGGTGTGTTCTCCTACATTTATGCACAGCCTCACTTCTATAAGTCCAGGGTCAAACTCTGAAGCATGGCTCAATGAGCTGCAATACCACATTTAGGAGCATCCAAGTTTGAAAGAAAAATGTACTGGATACACTAACAGCCCTGCAGCAATGTTGGTGCCTCAAGTAGAAGCTCTGTGTAGCTCTGTGAAAAGAGAAGAATGCTTTCACTGCTTCCTTCAGCTGCTTTCTTTATATAGACAGCATGTTCTGCTGCCGAAGGGAAGTGCACCCAATAGGTAGAAGGTTAAGTTTTAAAACATATTAATTGCTTTTGCTGCAGAGAATTGTTTTAGTATTATTTAAGATTAATTTCACATTTCAAAATTTCTCTAATTCACTTTTTTTTTTAGCATTCCTTGAGCAAAAAGTATCTAAACATCATACAAGGGGAAACTTTTCCCACTTGCATAACTAAGGAACATACATCGGGATTGTGGGCAAACTTTCTAAAAAATTTTACCTCCAGCGCTGAGACCATGCACTGAAATGGGAGATTATAAATCCAAACATAACCTTAATGATAGTTTTTGCTGCTTTGAAAGCTATAATATAGGGTAACTACTTGTACCAGCACAGCATACAGGGCACTTCTTTTGTCTCTGACACTCATAAAAGCTTCCTTTGAGGTAGGAAAACATCTTTGGGTTCCTTAACTGAATCACCAAAAGAAAAGGAACAAAAGGAATAAAATTGCAAGAAAAAAAAGACTTATCAACTCCATCTAGTTCAACAGGCTCACAAAATAGCAAGAGAACTCTGACAAACCTCTAATGCCATAAGGTTCACTCACTCCCTGACCTGAACTTGTGTTTTTCATTCCACACTGGGATAGAAAATTTCACTAGCCCCTTCTGGAGTTGCACATCTTGTCATGTTTTTTCTGCTCTTTCTGTATTGGGAACACCTACGGTCATAGAATAATAAGAGCAATGAAGAAGACCAGAGGAGTGAAAGAGAGAAAAGGATGGTTATGTGGAAAAGCCAGAAGATATGAGAAGCCGAAGGGATGCACAAATTGAGAAGGAGAATACAGGGGACAAAGAGGGGAGGGAGGTGATGAGAGGAATAGAGGTGGCCCTCAGAAAGAAAAAGAGTTTGTGGAGAGATATTTTACTTTCCCATCCATCTGTTAAAAGCAGAGAAATCCACAGAATTGCAATCCTCATTCCACTGTGTACTTGGTAGAATTCTCCCACCTGGCTTGACATACCAGCTGAATCTACAATCCACCCCGTAGCCTCTACAAATACGTCAATCAAAATGACCTGCTGTGAAAGCTGTGAGAAGGCACTCTTTTGTGTTATCCTCACATGCATCTTAGACCCAAACAGAATCCCTGCTGTATTTTATTTTCAATCATAGGACATTGGAAAGCTCCTGCAGATGTCATTTTTGCCATGCAAGTAAAGGAATATTGTGATGTGACTAAACCATGAAAGATGAGGAAAAGCCATGAAATGGGGTCTGGTGTGTGAGCTAGCAGAAGGGGATCAGTCACACATGGGAGGCTCTGACACAGGACAAGCTCAGCACTCTTTTACATGACTCATTCTGGAACCATGCAGACAACCAGATTTGCAAATATTGCTAGACAGCTGATGATGAAATTTCTACAGTCAACCCAGATGTCCTCATTAAAAAGCCCTTCAAGAAACTCCTGAAGCACCAGTGATGGCCAAAGAAAACTTCCCCATTATGCCACAGAGCAATTTCAAATAGTTTCACCATCCAGCTGCAGGAACTTTCTTGGGGTTCTGGTCTTTCTTTCTTTTGTGAATCTCAGATGTTCTTGGACCCACAAAGTCAGTTCAGTGATTCAATAACAGGTCTAAATCCCTCACCTCACATGAAGTTTGAGGAACAGCTTCACTGTATGGCAATATTAAGTTTAGATTTAGTTAAATTCTGAGGAAGCTGCCAGACATACGCAACCTGCTTGGTCTTCCATTGCAAAGCTGAGCTTTATCCACATACTCACAGATATATATGCCAGTCCTAGACCTACCTCTTGCCTGTGTAAGTAGTATTTGCAATAGATAAATGGTAATTGTTCAGGTTTGCACACCACAGTTTAAATGGCATAAACTTGGACTCCCTGTTGGTACTGCAGATAACACGCAACTTTAAGCTATATGAAGGCAATTTGAGAAATTTGTCCTGTAAAATGTCAGATTTTTTTTCCTCACCTTATGACCAAGTTTGCAAAGGAGAGACAGAGGCTGAATAAAAGCCCTATGTTTTCTTAAGATTATTCCATGCTACAACCTTAGATCATAGAATCATTTTGGTTGGAAAAGACTTTGAAGGTCATCAAGTCCAACCGTAAGCCTGACTCTGCCAAGTACCACACCTATAGGTCTTTTAAATATCCCTAGGGATGATGACTCAACCACTTCCCTGGGCAGCCTGTTCCAATACTTGACAACTATTTCAGTGAAGAAATTTTTCCTAATCTCCAATCTAAACCTCCCTGGCACAACTTCAGGCAATTTCCTCTTGTCCTATCACTTGTCACCTGGGAGAAGAGACTGACACGCACCTCACCACAACCTCCTTTCAGGTAGTTGTAGAGAGCAATAAGGTCTCCCCTCAGTCTCCTCTTCTTCAGATAGAACAGCCTTTTAATCTTCTACCATGTTCTGCCTTCACATTTCTATTCCCATCAAATATAGTGGGAAAGACTGCTATCTTTTTCTTTTTTAAGCAAATGATGCAATTAATTCTAACCCCATGCTGTAAATTGACCTCAGGTGAGAAATTCTGGCATTTCTGTGAAAGGACCGAGTCAGTATTTTCACATTTCTGCCACACAGTGTCACAAGTAAAATCAGAAATATTTTGTCAGCATGCTGAGGGGGAGGATTGTAGTAGGACATCCAACAACTTGTGGAACAATGACAATCAGTAGCTACAGTGACAGGGTGGAGACTAACAATAAAATACATAACAAATACATAAAAAAGAGTGTTATCAATGAAGGCACTTTCTCAACTTTAAAAAAAATTAAAATTTTTTATTTCATTAGTAGGTGGAAAATAAGCAAGCAGCCCTGGGTGCGAGTGGAGCATCTTCTCTACCAACAGGCGCACCTTTCCACAAAACCTATTCCTCTATTTATTCCCTGAAACGTTGCATATCCATTAAGTCTTGCAATACAGACATTCATATTCATTTGTGTAGCATAAGACTAAATCCACAGTTAAACAATCAAAAACTTCTTTAAACAGAGGAGCCTTGTCCGGAAATTCAGACTCACAGTCTCTCAGCTGAAACACTCAGCCCTTTACCTCAAGCACCTCTACTGAATGAATTGTAAAGGGAGAAGTAAGGGAGGATACATTTAGGTAATACTCCACAGATTAGCATTTAACCATGTCCTTAACCCAAGGCAGGCCTATGGCATGTCTGTCATTGTGAGAGCAATCCTTTGTTTTAAGCACCTTTTCCCTCACAATGTCCTCAACCATACAAGGATTGTAAATACTAATGGGAAGCTCCTAATATGTGTGTGCTTTCCAATGCTAAAATTGGCCTCGGTGTGTGATTCAGTTGCGATGTTGTACAATGCTGTGCAGTCACACAGCAATGCCACACTGCCTGAGGAGGTACTGCACTGCGCGCAAGGAAGGCGCTCGCTCAGCACAGGAACATCATCATGGCCTTTCTTCCTACTCTGCATTTCAACTGCGTTTGCTGGAGAGAGGTTGTTTTGTGTTGCCACATCTTTCTTGGAAGTTGTATCATTACATACTTTCAGACATTTATAAAAAACTGCAACACAGATTACAATTCAGTCAGTAGTGTTTCATGAACATTAAAAATGACAAATCAAACTTGTAATGAGACTGCTCAATTCAAGTGCCCTTATCTTTGCTTCATCTCTGATTTTTTACAACCAAGTAACAGTGAACACTGGCCTTTCAAATACCCTTTCTGTACGCACGTTATGAGACAGCACCGCCCAGATTTAGCGTGGTCTGATAAATTGCCATAGATGACTGAAATTTTACTTCACTTTACTTTTTAACAGAGCAGCTTAATGTTTATTCACTCTGTTGTGCTATCAGCTCAGAAAGTTATGAAATCTTGAGGGTGAATTCTTTCACACAGTCCCATCACTGTCCCATTTCTTTCATTCCTAAACTGCAAGAAGGGTCCTTGAGAAGGGAGATTTCTGGGCCATAGCTGCTGTAGTTTTCTCCAGCACAGCAGCATGAGAGCAGCTCTTCTCCATCTCTTTTAACACGAATCATAACCTAATATACCACAAGTGGCATTATTTTTCCCTCTTTCATAGACAAAGTCAGGAGCATGGTTTTCTTGGAAGTCCTTCATACTGATTCTGTGAAAAGCATAAATGCCCAGTCGCCTTACTCCCACCTTCTAATTCTGAACATCAGATGCTGGTGTCTTCATTAGTATTGTAGTTCTGGTACATTGTATTCTGAAAAAACAAGGTGGCACATAGTTCCATTTAAGGGTCTCCTGTGAAGAAAGGCACATTATTTCAGAATAACCAGAACCTTGCCAGAGGATGTCTTAGGAAATGTTGCTACTAGTTCCTTCTGACAGGTAGTCACAACTTAAATAATGTCTGGGAGGAAATGTCTGGGAGGAAAACTGATACGGCAGTGAACACTTGTGTATGGCCCCTGATAGAGTCCTTGGATGCTTCACTGATTAATTCATTTCAGCTTTAATGGAGCTGCTTTATTGGCCCTGCTGAAGTTAGTTAAGTTTTCAATTGGCCCGCAACTGGATCTTAGTCATCCATCTCAAAGGTATGGGGAGACAATTTGAGCCAACCTGATGACTCACTGTCATGCTAAGCAGGTCACACTTGTCCTAAAGGGTTGCATAAGGGTAGGGGGAGGGAGTTCACCAGGATGAAGCTAAACTGATCTGGGCTGATCTCAATCAAGCCTCTGTCCAGCAGTAAATCAGATCCTGTGACACAAGTAATCAAAATAGAAATCTGATGTGCAAGTGTCTTTGTGAGCTGAAGACTGTTTCTTTCTTTAGACAGCAAACTGGTAAAATGATGCCTCATGTAAACTGAAGTGGAAACAGTTTTAGTAAGGTGTACTGTATCAAGTATTTTCTGTTCATAGTGAGAACATTGAAAGTACCACAGGAGTTGGTTTTACTGTCAAGTCCTGATACAAGGACTGCCATCTCTCTCATGCATGTTCTAAGAAAACCAAGAGCCTGTGTTTTAGAAGAAATAAAGAAGAAATGAGAAAAAGTTGACTTGGGTTCAGTTTGTGCTTTCTGTATTTACATTGGGTTCTTGAGGACTGGGTAAACAGGTTTTCAAAATCTGAATAAATAAGTAGCCTCTTTACCTCTCCTCCTAGAAGATGTTTACTTCTCCAGGAGCCTTCCTTGCTACTCTGCCTCACAAAAATCCACTCTCCATTCCCTATCAGACAACCAAGGTGCAGTTTTAAATAGGGGAAGACTGGGGTAAGCTACATAGCCTCATATGGAAGAACTGCTCTCCCTTTACTCCTTTCTGTCATGCGGTCAGACACACAGCCACCACATGCCAAAAATGCCAGCATCCCACATCATGTGAGGGGCACACATGCAGTCGCATAATGGGGAATAACACTGAGCCATGTGATCAGATCACTCCCTGTCACTTGATGGAAGGAAGGTCTGTGAGGACTTCAGAAAAGAGGATAGCAAAGGAGGAACTAAGAGAAAAATTAATCTAGCCTGCAACACACTCTCCAGCCACCTCCAAAAACGCCTTCAAGTGACACTTCCTCCTACTGGAAGCTGGAAGGCTGTCCTAGCAAAGAATGCCTTGGCCATGTCTTTGTCATCATATGGCTAAACTATAGCAATGTCATAAACTTTGGGAAGAATCCTTTAGCCCATAAGAAATTCTAGCTACACAGAGAGGGGAGCAGGCTATAATTTCATCTATACAGATTTGTGAGCCATGATGTCTGAACCTCGTGTGCTCAGGGTGTGTACTTTAAAGATGTGCAAAATCAAAATCAGGATATAAGAAACAAGGATTGATATCTTCTTTGCCCTTTGCTGCTCTACATACCCGTAACGTTTTTTGATTGTCTTCTCTAATATAAACACATAACAGCATGTTCTTCTAACTCTTTAAAATAAAGAAAAATGACAATAAATGTGTTTCTCCCTATGAAGCAACCTATTCTGTTCCAGAAGCAGCTTATTCCACTCCCGTCTCTGCTGTTCTGGATTACTTCCTTCACCCAATCCATTCTCTGAGCCATCTCTGGTACTGTCTATGGCATGCCTCCTTGGATTCCCATCCCTTCTGTACAAGAAAACATGATATCTTAATTTATATTTTTTGGGGTAGTTACAGGTCCTACCTGAACACAGTGCAAGGAGCTGCATAAGCAATAAGTGGTACGGCTGATGCTAACAAAGGGGAACGCACCGCAGTCAATCCACTCCTGAAATGCCTCATCCAGGCTCAGATCATGTGATGGCCTCAACCTTAACATAAATAGAGCATAGATAGAAAAGTTTATGTATTTCATAATTCATTCAGAATGAACCTTACATAGCAAGACATGAGGACAAAGAGAAAAGCCTAAGCACATAAAACTTTCAGGTAACAAGTCTTTGCATCAGATAAGACCCTTCCGCTCCCTTCAGCCTCTTGTCTCCATCACAATTTTATCTGGTAGGGGTTATTTTGTGTTCTTTATATGACACTTAGAGTAGAGAGATCTTCATCCCATCACAGAGACCTCTGAGGTAATAAGTACAATGATGATAGTGATATATATTGAATGCAATCAGTTGGGCTGGTCCCATTACTTTGCACATCCCTGGAGAAACAATGGGAGAAGTCTGGGAGCTGCTGCTTTGGCAAACAGCGATGCAAGGATGATCGCTCCTTTGGGGCCTTGCTATCTATAACTTCTGCCACGTCAGTTCAGTATATTTTTGAATTGCATTTTCCTATCAGACCATTGATGCTTTGAACAGTGTCTGTTCTGTCAGTCAAGTTTCCTGTGAGTTACCATCCTCTTCGTGTCACAGTGTTTCCCTTCTGACCAAAAATTGATCATCGTGGGTTCAGAGCTGCACTCAGAGCTATGAGATAGGGGCATCAGCCAAACAGCTCCCCAAACAACATGTGCTGTAGTGCAGAGAATTCAGTGTAACACATATTGATGTTTCACAGAACGAACTACGTCAGTTCAACAAACCAACGTCACCAATTTGAGGACATGCATCAAGGTTTTTGTTTAGCCAAGATATTAAATAAATAAACAAATATTCACTACTTCTGAATCACTTTTTTTTTTTTAATAGGAGAAGTTTTGGTGTTTAAATTTTTGTGTTTTGTTTTGGGAACAAAAATGAATGTTGAAATATTAGGATCTCACAGAATGTCATTCCACGTAGATAAAATAACTCTGGTGTGCCATACAGAGTCCAATTACAGTTCCTTCTGATGGGAACTAGTTGCTTGTAACCAACTGATGAGCTCTGCTGAATTTTTCTGAAGTGCAAGAACAGGCATTACATCTGTTCCTACTACCCATCACAACATGGCTTTGAAGCTTTTGGGCCAACCTGAAACACCAGACTGTGAAGTACAGCATCTGGGCACAGGGGTGCTTCCTATCCTTCCACTTCTGCTAAAAAAGGTGATGTCTCCAAAAAAAAAAAAAATTAAAAAAAGAAAAAAAAATAAAACGAGGCAGAAATGCCAGAGAAAAGCAGTCTCTTCAGCCATCTCAGCAGACATTCGGTTTACTTCATGAAATGAAGCCCTTGTAGTTCCTGTACCGCTAGACTTGCATTCCAGGAGAGACATCTGATCCCCTCAGGTGAAGGCTATTGCCAAGATATTTCTGTGGTTGGCCTTTGGCTTGGTAACACAGATGTCTTAGCCCTCCACTCACCTGGCAGTGTGCGCCTTTTTTGTTCCCTGACATCTGGCAGAACTCTGTGATATGACTTTGAGTAATGTAAGTGCGATTGAACACTAATAAAGGAGGAATTTGGGGTTGTGTTTGTGTGGACATTCCAGCACTTAGCTTTTAATTTCTGCACAAATGTTTGGACTCAGCTGGGACTGAGCTGAGGTAGGGTGCTTCCACTATAGGAATAAAATACACCTGAAAAATTCTAATTAATTCACTGACAGTAAGAATGGCCTCTTGATATTTACAAGCTATCCTGACACACTGAAGTATTAATGTTATTGATAATGATAATTGTCTGCATATAAAATTAACTGAACAGTCAGAGTTTGTGTGAGTGCTGAATCAATTTCCTATGTGGCAACTTGTGAACCACATTTCTTTTCCTTAGCTAATCATTCTTCAGAACAAATTTTACTGTGATTTTTTACAAAGGAAGTGGAAACATCTTTGATTTGAAGAATATTCACATCTCAGCTGATCAATCAAAACTACAAAAACCAAAAATGAGATGGCATGTTCCAAGAAGCTGTTTATTTTATCATTTGATTCTGTCACATTTTTAAAGAATTGTCTTTTGTTCACAAAAATAACTTCTCAGGAAAAAACCTAAAATGGGCTACTTGAAGCTCATAAGACATTTGCTATTAACATTTTCCAACTTGAGATCAGACTTATGAGAGCTCATGTAGAGTGTCTTAAAGGACATCATGACAGAACAGCAAAGTAATATTTCTTTCCTACTGGGACACTTAACCACAAACTTATGGAGTCCGAAGTATTCTCAATGAGTTGATCCTAGAACTGGGAAAGAAACTTCAGGCTTCTGGCTTGAAATTTGCCATTTGAACACTATAAAAATAAGGAATACAAATAATGGAGCAATAAATAGTACTGTTCCTGTGCCAGGCATCCCAAGATGATACTTGCACTTAGCAAAAAAAAAAAAAAAAAAAGAGACATTTAATTACATGAAGACTTTCTGCACTACAAATTTCAGCCCTTGATAGCATCAGTGTCTGAAGACAGTAGCTGTGCAAGCAGCAGAAAAATTCACTCCTTACCTCTGTGCCTGATCAGAGTGAATTCTTGAAACACTGTCTTTCATGAACTGCCTAAGAGGCTGAGATTCCCAAACCAAAAATTATGTGTCCAGCATTTGACAGCCTGTGTTCTAGAGCATGTGTCTTGTGAACAAAGCAAGGTACATGCAGGTATTGAGATATGGAGATCCCGGTTATGGGTGTTTCCCACCAAGCTGGGAAGCTAACGGGCATAGCCCAGGTGTGTCTGTTTTACATAGATGTGCCACCAGCACCTGAATAGAGCAAGTGCATGACAAAATGTCATCAATACTCTGAAGAACCCCACGAATGAAAGAGGGCAGCACATGACTGCAGTCCTTACTTAACAGCATGAGTATTTAAACCTGTTTTTTCTGCAGTAAAACTGTTATCTGAACTCTCCATCTAGGTTCCAAATATCTGGATTTTATCAAATTCACCTGTTTTTGAGAAATTACAGAATAACAAAATCCATTTAGAAGGAGACAAGGAATAAAATCCTTCAGGAAAGTAACAGTTCCCTTTAAAAACCTGGAATGAGGCTCTGATCTGCAGTGCCAGACTGCAACAATGGTAAAGGAAAAAGTCCTCAAGGAAAATGCTGACTTCATATCACACCTGATGGTGACAAACCCAGCTGCAATTTCAAGCAGGGGAACAGTACTTCTCCCTCATCACTTTAAAGTCTGCTCTGTTTTAAAGTTCCTGCTAAATTTGACAGTTTAAAGGGGCATTTAATGGAATTGCTCCTTGTACCTCGTGTTATGCTTTAGCTCTGGAAGGAAAACTTGCCGGTTTTGCTGAAGCCATGCCAGGAGTGTGGCAATGTGCGCTATGCATGATCATCCATTCGGGACAGAAGCATGATGGTCACTTGCACAGACCTTTTATAGCCATCTGAAGATCGAATGACCTGCTGTGGTTCTAATCACAGCTCAGCTCTGCAGGAGCTGCCAAAAGGAAAAGGCCAAAGGAGAGAGAGAATTCAAACTCACATCATAACAGCAATCAAGCAGGGCCATAGTTACAGACAAACCACAGAAATGAGCAGGGTAAAAGATTATCCAACTATCACAGGCACATTAACGCTGGTTGCATTCCAAAAACACTCATTACAGCACTCCAGTGTGGCTCCCTGTACAGCTGGTCAAATAATGCTCATCAAATAAATGATCTGACAAATTTTGCAGAGTTTCAAAAATAAATTATCCAAAAAAGTGTACTTTTAAAATTATTCCCACAGCTGTACTCTTGCAAGTCTAGAAATATGTTCAAATTCATCCCTTTCCCCCAGCTTGCTCATTCTCTACATTTTCTTAATTCATGCTCCCCAGTTGCACTTCTTGAGCAACTCTGTTAAAATAAGTCTCTGGGTGCACATTGCAGCCTTCCTAAGCAACTCAAAATAGCAACACAGCACTACCTGCTCCAGTTCTCCTGCACACCCCTAAGTTTTAATAATAAATCAGCATGTCAGTACACATGACAAAGCCCAGAACTGTGAAGGTTTCTCCCAAGCATCAAGTTGTTAACTTCATCAACACTCCACTGAAGTTAATGGTACCGTGTTGATTTACACTGAGTGAGGATCTGCTCCATCATCACAATGACTGAGGTCAATGCACATTTGAGAAAGGATCTTGCTTAGTTCCCTGTCTGACTTTGCTTCTCTGTTATCTAGTACACTGGAGTTTGTAAATAAGTACGATCTCACAAATTTATAATTTCCCCCGATAACCTTTTCTGAAAAAAAGAAAACCAAACCATAGAGCATAGCTTTATTGGATTTAATTGACTTTTTTTTTTCTTTCATTTGTGGAGCCATCAAAATGGCTATTTATACATATCAGCGTATACTGAGTGCTTCTCCTGAATAACTATAAAATAACAGGTCATCAAATTTATCCTAATTTTTCTGAGTGACTTTAAATGCCAATTGTGTTTGTACAGCTGAAATTGTGCAGTTGTCCCTGAATGCTAGACCTGACTGATTCAGTTCTCCACAGTTCCTGCTTGAAGGCCCTTCAGGTGAGAAATATGTTGGCCAAAGTCTTTTTTTTTTCACTATGGTTAGGACCAGAGACACAATGGCATGAAGATAGTTTATTCCCTACAAACAAACAGGCTTTCATTTCCTAGCCCTGCTGGACCAACTCCTTCAATAGCATTGTGCACATCTAATTAACAAAAATAAGTAAAGCTATAAACAATGCAGAACTATGCAGATACATTCACTAAATTGTTTGATCTTGATTGCAGATTCAAAGCACCTGTAATTACAAGAGATCCCAGATACCTGGCAGAACAACTGCTGCTCTTGCTTCTATGCAAAGCTTCCTTCTCTTGAACAGTGAAATTGTCAGTCGATAGAGGGAGGCTTCTGACCACAGGAAACAAGAGCCTGGCCAGGACTGGGGCCAGGCTGCAGAATTTTGCTGCCTGGTGAAACAAAAGTGAATGCTCAGTTTTGCTAACTTTCAGGATTAAATGCAAAACCCACCTGCTTGGAAAGTTTTGCTATTTTTTTAAATAATACTCTTTTTGTGATGCATTCATTTAGAAAATTAAGCCCAAGCCAAACTTTCCTCATAGCAAGGGAAGAGGAAAAAAGTTATTATCATTTACTTAATACAAGGGATGTACAAGCATCAGGGTTATAAGCAAAATTATACTGGAACATCATATTTACATTCAGAAAGACCTTACCACCTCACTGCTATGCACTAAAAAATGTGTATTCTGCATATGCAAAACACACATGTATATAAGGCTCTCAAAATTTCTCACCTCTTTTTTACTGATTCTTTTTACATTTGACTTGATGAATCGGCTGTGGCTAACTGAGGACAATGGAGCGATGTGCACTACTTCTTTAAATCCAGAGCAGGACAGCAGTAAGCCTAGAGAGTAGCTTTGGAGATTGATTTTCCTCAATCTAATAAAGTTGATGGGCAGGGGGAGGGTGCCTGTACTGATCCATATCATTCTGGTAGTTCAAGCCCCTCACAAATCCTCTATCAAAAAGGGTGTTAAGCAATGTTGCAGTCTCAGTGGAAAATTAAGTTGCGGATTGTTCTTA
>NW_010117900.1:25712-36365 GCF_000699245.1 Pterocles gutturalis
CGGTGTGTGCTGATGGAGGCTGTGTTGGTGTTTTTAGGCACATGGCCAATATATATTTGTTAGGATCTGGACAAAGATGTGCCATTTCACTCTATGAAAACTCCTGAGCAGTCAAAGTAGTTCAGTAAAGTAAGTGGAAAATTAGGCATAAGGGAAAAAAGGTTCAGAAACAGAAATGAGTAAAAATGAAAATGTGTATCTAAAATGTAATGAAAATGTTAAAAGCAGAAGTGAAAAACAGAAGAGCATTTGACCTGTCTGATTCTGTATGCATTACAAGGGTTCTTAAAACACGAAATCTTATGCATTTTACCTTCCTTTCTCTTTCCTCAATTGTATATTTTTCCACATTTTTATATCTTGCTACATGGGAGTGGCTTCCAACAGCACTTTTATGATCCAAGGAGGAGCTTTCAATTCTATCAGAATATTCAGTCTTTAAAATATGGGAGAGGGAGGGGAAAGGAAAAGGGTCTAGGGGTGAGAAATGCCAGAAAGCACCAGACTGTTATTTTCCCGATGCAGAATTACCATCTATTTTGATTTTTATAGGTCAGTCTTGAAACACAAAAGGCACGCTTGCATCCTGCAGGATTGCAATTTAGGACTGTTAGACTTGTAGATCCAAAGTTTGCAGAACTCTTCGGGGGCTTTCCTGTCTTGCTGTTCATGTGCACGAATGAGGTGGACATGGGTAAGTAGATCTGGGCTCAGGTGTAGCTGTCATGCAGTCTCAGGGGTCTCCCTAGAAGCCAAGGGATGAGGAAACTGGGCCCTCTCTGTGGCCTTGATGCAGCATGCAGCAGTGTTTCTGGTGGTTCTCAGCTGAGCGGTAAGTCACTGCAGGTACAACAGCTGCTGCCACAGCTTGATAGGTGAGGAGGGCTCTGAAAAAATTTCCTTCCCTGAGCCACCTACACAAGCCCTGAGGAACCCACAGAGAACAGAGTTGGAGAGACACTTATTTGGGGCAATGAAGGAGTCAACAGGAAAAGAAGGGGAAAAAAACAATTCAAAGGTAAACGAAGCAGAGTTAGGTGTGAGCACAGATGCTAAAGAGCTTGTTAGGGAAGAAGACCCCATTGAGATCCTAAAAGGGCTGAGAGACAACTGAGGAAGAAATGGAAATAGAGAGAAACTTAGATAGAGGACTATATGAAGGCAATGCTTCACAGAAAAGGTGCCTTAAGAGCAGCTGAGTGGGTGAATAAGGGCATTGGGCCAGCACTGAAGAGGATGAAAGCAAAAAGAAATCTACACTCAGATCAAAACATCATTGATGCAACCAGTGAAGTCATTCAACATAAGGACTGGGCACCACAGGGTGAGGGAGAAAGAGGTGAACAGATAAAAAATCCAGAGAAAGAAATTAGAGAGACTAGAAAAGGAGCAAGGAGGAGGTCCATCAACAACAACCAGCCAGGATCCTCAGCGAAGTAGGTGAGTCAGTCTTGCCATCAGGAGAAGACTTGGTCACAGTGACAGGGTGCAGGACCAAAGAGAGACTGCAAGATCTAAATGAGCATTTTAACTATCAAGCAGGGATTTGAGAGGAAGCAAATGGAGGGAGCAAGTAAGAGGCATAATGCTGGACTACGTCAAGAAGGAGAGTCTGGTACTTAGAACCTGCATATTTCTTCCTTGAAACAATAAGGCAATTTATTTTGGAGAGATTTATGCTTCATGGAGGGCAAAGGGGCCATAGATGATCTGTCTCATGCACGTTACATTTGAACCAGTGGTGCCAGGTGGCACAGGAAGGGTTAACTTCAAGTCCCACCAAGTGGCTGTACAGCTGGTGAAATGCATCTGTCAACAGAACTATTACTGTCATCCCCAGATCAGCACAACGTCCTTGACCCTGGAGGTCAACTGAGAGGCATTAGCTTTTACACAGACAGAGCTCCGGTGGGAACAGAAAGGTTGCAAGACCAATTGGATCAGCTCAAGAAGTGAAACCGTCCCTCCCTATCCAACAATAGCTTACAGGTGCAGGGGAAGTGCAGTGTGATGGAGTTACTCCAGCACCTTGTCCCTTTGGAAACTCAGATTTAAACACTCCTTTTCAAACAGGCACAGAGAGGGACGCAGGTTACCATCCTTCATAGTCCCCATTTATTTGCATCACAAAACTGTTGTATAGTTTGATGGCTGCAAAGCCTGCACTAGACATTGAACAGCTCAGGTCTGGAAGGGAGTGGGAAGTAGATTTGGAGTGGGGGACCCCAGGGTGGCACAGTTGGGGGGGAAATAGGCAAAGTGGGACAGAGGTTGTAGGACTGCAACAGTGAAGAGCTGCAGGACAGGATTATGAAGTTTGTGCTTTTAACCATAAGAAGATGAACACAGGCAGAACAAAAGCTCTCCTTTTTAAAGTATCTGGTGGCATTCCCATTGACTTCAGCAATGTTTTTTTATCATTTAGTTTACAGTGCAGTCACAGTAACAATTTCTTGATCATAACAGAGGTAGAGGGCTCTTAATGTCACATTTCTCTGAAGGGATGTGAAGTCTTAAAGCTAAGATTTCATTAGTGAACAATTTCATTAAACCTCCTCTGATGGTATATATAGACATACAATCCAGAGTTGTTCAATTGCCAAGCCTGGCAATCAAATCCCAGATTAGCTGAAATACTATCTAAATTGCATTTTTAAATGGGTGATTGATATCAGCATTTCCCTCAATACTAGAATATGGCAGCATGGAAGGGAGATAAGAGAGGTATGGAGAGACAGAGGAAGCCAAGAACAAAGGCAGGAAAGGTGAAAGGAAAGGGGAAAATAAGCAAGGTTCTCCTTTTTTCTTTCTTTTTTTTTTTTTTTTTTTTGTAAATTGATTGTAAACTGTTAATCTGGCAACACATTGTTCAGCTTGTAGAGGTGCCTCCCCTCTTGCTCCCCTAATTTACCCCACACCAAGTATTATTTTTTTTTCTTTTGAGGCAATCTGCATTCGCAAGACATTTTTGTGTTGCTTAAATCGGGGACAACCTCTCACCACACGCTGTGCAGGGAGAGGACTCTACCCTTTTGTTTGTCTCAATTGTTCTGCGAATCCTGAGTTTGTGAAGTTAGCTCAGTACTCTCAGCAGGTGGAAGCTCCCAGCCCTGCAGCAGCTGTGCACAGCCTTGATCTTCAGGTTTTCACACACAGTCCTCAACCTCGCCTGCCCAAGACTCCTTTCCCTGTTTTGGTTTTTGGTTGGGTGTTTTTTTTTTTCAATGTGGAAAGCAGTAACCCTCTGGCCCGGCTAGCCCCCCGCTATCAGATTCCACCGGAGGAATTCTGGGCACGAAGCTTCACAGGACAAACAGGTCTCCCGCTCTCACTAAATGTCTCCCCCTCTCCCCCTCCCTCTCTGCCTCTGGGAATCCACTCTTATCCACTCCAGCAGGGACGATATTTTTGAATTGTGTTTATTTGTTGGCACCCTGGTGTGAAAGTGCTTCCCATCAACTGCATATTAATCTTGTCAGCAGTTTGTGAGCATTTTCCTCTCTCTCTGCCCTAACTAATTTATGACTTTTGGGTCTCTTGCTCCCTTCCATCCCTACCTTTCACTGTAATTAAAGACAAATTAATCTTCCTGATTTTTGTTAAAGTGACTACAACCATATCAAAATGTTAAGAAAGAGACTACTTCAGCTCTAGGAAGAGTGAAGTTAGGAAAGTTGCAATTTGACTTTTAAAAAAACATAGATGGTGGTAGAGTTATCTAGCCATTTCATGTTCACATGTTCTTTGAAAGTCCTGGGTCATTTGTGCCTGTACTTTTTCCATTGATCCACAGCCACTGGTTGGAACCTCTGTTGGGTTTTCCTTCTTGAAATCCCCAGAGACACTGCAAATAGCCAAGACTGTAACCTCCATCTCCTGAAATCTTTGAGGCCATTAGTTATATTAATTGATACAATCTTTTATTCACTATATCCATCAATACATTAGTACTTCTATTACTTGATTACACAAACATTCCTGGACCTTTTTTGCAATCCCAGACTCATGGTCCCTATTTCTTGGGTACATTGGCGACAGTGATTTTTATTTCAGGGTGATTCTGGGGAGCTGAATTGAATTCAGTTGCACCGAGCAGTCTTCTTCAGGAAAAGGCACTATTAAAAGCTCTTTGGCTGACTGGGCCAAGTGCAAAAAGTGTGATGCTGTTAATGCACAGGGACAATGACTAACTGGAATCATAGAGGAGGTAACCGAGAGTGCCCACCGCACAGGAAGTTCACATTCCCTCCTGCCCCCCATCAGAGAGGAAGAAGGTCCCCCCACTCCCTTCGCAGGGTGGAACTAGCAGAAACCCCGCTCCTTTTTTTTGCTCATTTGATGGTAGCTTCTGCTGAGCTGCTCCAGCCTTTCACTTCCTTGGGCTAGTGAAAATTCACATGTCCACCTCAGTGGGGACCCAGATGGGTCCTGGACCCACTACCAGCACACTCAACCATATCTAGGATGGATACTGCCAGCTCAAACAAGCTCTAGCTGATTAAAATGGAGCTGCTTGCTTATACAGCACCTCAGGCTATAGTCACCACCCTATTTTCCCAGGAACCTGGCTAACAGCCCAACCAAATGCAGAGCTTCAGGCAATACCTTCTAGTTCCTCTATGGTAAGAGCCCCAGTTATCCAGGGGCTCAGCATATGCATATGCAGCCTCAGCCTTCCAGATCTACAACACAGATGGATGGAATTCAGAGAAGCCGCTGAACTATGCTCATCTGTGAACTAACTAAATGTCCTCTGTAGCTATTTGGTATTCATGTGATGGTAGCAACTCTCAGCCTTTACCACCTACATCAGAGTAGGGACCTAGCCACTGTGCCATTACGAATCATAGTGTCATTACTTCAGAAGCAGATTGCTCTTATGTGCTAGGGAAGGGGCTCTACTTGAAAAAGATCTGCAGAGATGGTAGTGTGAAGTGAGTACTTGCCTTCTCAAGGAGTGTCTTCCTGAGACTGCATGTCCCCAGGGCCATGGGATTTGCAACAGATGCCTATTAGACTTCGACTTTTTCACTTGTGACCCAAAATAGCGAGGACCAACTTGCATAAAGCACCCCGTCTTTCCTGCATTCTGTCCCCAGTGAAGCTAGGGAAGGTGCTTTGACAAATCCAGACTCAGAGTCTCCAGATTTTATTTTTTCTTTCCTCCATCCTGATGTCCAAAATTTCCCAGATCTGTCAGACTTTTTGGTACACCATATAAATTGTTTATATTATTAGTGTTTCAGGGAAAGTGTCAGCTATAAGACAGAAGAGAAAGAAGGAGCTTTTATAAGGGTGAAGAAAAGTGGACAGTGGCTTGGATTTATAGTGTTGGGCTGGCTGACAGACATTTTGTAATAATTTGATATTGATATTTATCACTGCTGTGTTTACTTTTCTGTTGTTTTTACAAAGCATTTCAGTAGGCAAATAGATATCATCCCAAACTGAGAGGCCAACGGCTTGGCTGCAAAATTAGCAACTTGCTTCTTGGGGACTGAAAGTAAACTCTGACTTCTCTCTTTGTTGGCCAGGTTTCTCTATCCCACAGTGGAGCTGTCTGCTTCAGGCAAACTGCCTCCCTTGGAATATCAGCTGAAATACTGTGCTAAGCATGGAAAAGTGCAGCAAAGCGAGTAATCTTTTACGGGTTGAAGACTAGAAATGCAACAGGCAGAAGACATGTGACCCTCTAGATGCTTCAAATTCAACTAATTCCATAACTCAGCCTCTTCCTGCATAGATTCCATTTGCTTCCTGTCTGAATACTTGTCTCCTCTCTCTGCTAAAAGAGCTACATCCTTCCCTTCTGAGCTCTGATAGTGTCTCTGATACCAAATTTACAACAGTTGCAAGTGTGCCACTTTGTTATTTACGTCAGCATCATCCTAGCTGGGATTAATAAGTTTTTGTGTACCCCCGGTCTGCAGCTATTTCTCTTATTTATGTTAATGAGTCCTGCATAAAAGATTTTGCCAAAGTCGAAAAAAGTGTAAAATTGTTGACGTAATTGTGGGAGAGTCTATGGGAATATTAAGGAGGATTAGGATACTATCAACAAATCAGGGTTTAAGTATTGTTCTGCTGGGCAAGGAGTGTTTTCAATTAATTCGTAATTAAATAAGGGAAGCAATTTAGTGAACTCAGAGAGATATTCCAGCAAACCGTTTATCTCATCAGTCTGAACCTCACATTCCTCCAGAACAGGATCATTGTTTAGATCTTGGGCATGTTACATGATCCAACCTATAGGAGTAATTTAATAAAACATCAATATTTTCCTTCTATTAACCCTCAGTGTTGAATGGAGAGAGCTGCCTCTGCCTTCCTTCACAGTCCCAGTTAGATCTGCACCCTCTCTAACTGGTTGGACAGGTGTTATCACTAAGCAGCCTGGGGCTTTCAAACATAGACAAACCAGACACATTCTCCAGTAAATTCACAGGATAGCAGTAATATATAGAGGAGTAGACATGAAGCAAGGGAGGGACAGATAGAGAGGACAGAGAACAATAAAGGAGAAACACACCCTGCTTTCACAGTGGAAAACATTTCACTTGAAAAGATTTCTGACTAAGATGATGGGATTTGCTCATATTTTCTCAAAATATTCTTTATAAAATCCTTTCTTCAATCAGACCCAGAAGTATAAGGCAGTTTGAGAGGACCTGAGAGGAGATGAGCAATTCCAGATGGAGTTCTATGAATGAATATATTCAGGGCAGGCAGAGCAGAGATTTGTTGATTGCTTAAACGGCTTAGTGTAACAGCTGGGCACATTTTGTGTATGACCAAAAATAAGAGTACAAATGAATGCTGATGTCCAGACATCTGGCCTTACAGCTATTGTTCTTGGCTTTTTTTTTTTTTTTTTCTCATAGCTAGAGTTATTCCATGGAGCAGATTGAAAGGGGACGAAAATTATGACATGAGGGAAAAGGAGCCAAGAGAAGAAATTTAGGAGATAATTAAGAGGTAGACTAGGAAAGAAAAACAAAATGAGGTGCAAAGGGAGTATAAGGAGGTAGATTAGGAGATGAAACAGGTACAGAATTGAAGACAAGAAGAGGGGTAAACAGACCACCATAACAACCATATGTTGTTAAAGACTTATTGCAATTGCTGATAAAGGGAGACATAGACACCTTTGGCATAGACTTCTTCCTTTTCAGGTCACCACTCACTTTGGCTTCTCCTCTCCTTCTCTGTCCCTAGCTTTCCCCAGTCATTGTCATATTCATGATATGACACTTGTTTGGAAAAATCAACTTCAAAACTGAAAAATGAAATTATGGACTTTTTTTCTCATATTGAGCACCTTCTGATAAATTTGCTTATATTAGAAGCTGTAGTGGTACTAATGTTCAAATAGAAAATGTGGTCCTGTCAGAAAGAATGGCTCTTCAGTCAGGAGTGTTCCTCTTTCTCTCCTTGTCAAAACTACCAAAGCTTGGCAAGTTGGAAAGGTCACATTTTGACATGCGCACATCAGAGCTGTGCAGGCGAAGTCAACAAGGATTTTGTGCATGCTCTGCGTGCATAAGAAGTCAAGTTGGTTGCTTCTTATAGACGCTACTCCTAGAGTTAATAGTGGTAGGACACGCTCCCTCAGGATTATGACGATCTGCAACTGGCGCTCAGAATACATGGTGGAGAGGACCTACTAAATGGAAGCAGATGTGGAGGGGAGAGGGAAGGAATAAAAAGCAATTGATATATAGCAGAAAATTGACTGGAGCATTGAAATTGCACACAAGAGCTGTTCAGATAACGCTCAGGACAAGGATCTGAGGAAAAGGGAAGGCTACAATCAGAAGAAAAGAGAAGGAGGAATCTGAGGAGGAAAGACTCAGCTTGAGGAGAAGACTGGAGCCACAAGCTATATTGGAAACCTGTCAGATGAAGAGGTGTGGCAGGAGAGAGATTAGTTCTAGTAGGAGTTGTGTCCAAGGTAAAAGAGTTGGTCTGGATAAACCCAGAAGCTGCAGAGGGAGCAGAGAGTAAGTAAGGCAGAAAAAAGGGTGAATACCAAGGGCGAATGAAGAGTCTGAGAAGCTGGAGTGGTACCAGGCAACAGAGGTTGCAAGAAATCCAGGTAGGGAGAAACTGTAAACTCAGAGCAGCAGAGAAACTGATTGATCAGGTAGCTAGCCAATGATGGCAACACAAACCAGAGAAGGGAGTCAGGGACAAGCTAAGCCAAGAAACTGGGTCAGGGATGGGGAGAAGGGATTGAACTACAACATATATCTAAGGATAGGGAAAGGATAGAACTGCAGCATGGACCAGGGAACACAGATGGGGCACAAGGATCAGAGCTTGTTTGGAGTTGGCAGCAGGGATCCCCTTTGATGACAGTCACCATCAGAACAGCGTTCACGTCACAACTCCTTCCCTGCCATGGAGTCTCTCTGAAAGACAATAGTATGTGCTACCACAAATTGTATGACCTCACCTCTTTTTCATGCTCATTCATCTATTCATCTACCAGATAAAAAAACCCTCTGCTGTTACCTGTTATTCCAGTTAGCTCAAATGACAGAGGCTGATGAAAGTGATCTCGAGTTATCAGTTGTGGAGTTAAGGATGTCAGTGTGATACTACACAACTTATTTATTTTGACTTGAGTTCACCTTTCCTCTTTGAGGCCCAGGAACATAAACTCAGAAAAATATTTTAAGAGAATACATTAAGCTGTTAAGGTCAAAGACTTTTAAGTTGTTTAAAATAAGGTCAGAATTGTGAGGCATGCATAATGTCAAAAGTATGAGGTTATGCTACTGTAAGAATTTAACTCTATTTTTCTTAGAATTTCTCCTCTGATGTTGTATTAATTTCTATTTTTTATCTAACAGTGAACTCAATGTCCAGTTTTAGTACCTTGAGACACTGTGTTCAGCACATCTGGAAATGGTTCTGACAAAAATATAATTGTCTGCACCCTTCTTCAGCCACACGTTCTTCAGAGAAAATGCCTGTCAAGAAACATCTCATATAGCTTTTGGGGTTCTCTCCTTCTCTAGAAAATCCTCCTTTCCCATGCCAGCAGCTGTGGGTTCACCCTGTCCCTCTCAAGCTCCTAGAGGTAGGTCCCTTTAAGCTATACAGTGGCCTGGGTACTTTAAAGTTAAACACTTCTAGAAGAATCAGATCATATTTTCCAATTTCCATCTAGTAATGGCTCCTTATCTGAGTGTGGCTGGAGCAAACCCATCTTCTCTGCCTATACCTGAAACAACCATGTGCTGCTATGTCTAATTTGCTTCAGAAAACTGGAAAGAGATTTCATTCCTTTTGGAGAGATCAGGCAGGATGGGGTTACGGAGCAACATGAAACTTCAGGCCCACAAGAATTGCCTTTGTTGCAGTGCTGGGGTTTTGTATTTATAGGCTGCCCAACTCCAGGCATGGAACACAGCCACAGACTTAGCTTGTTTATCTTCGTTTTGGTTGCACCAAAACCTATAAATGAAACAGAAACCCCCGAAAACAGTTTCTGAACTTAATGGCTGCTGAGCTTTTGCCCTGCTGTACAACCTCTCACTTTCCCTCATATAATATGGAAGGACCAGAGGGTTGCTCCTCAGTCATATATTAATTTTCTCCTCTGCAGAAGGGGAAAAAACAGTTCTTAAGAGGAGCCAAACAAGACTAGAGGATGAGCTGCAGGAAACAACAACACACGGAGCCCAAGTTATGAGTTAGGCATGGCCTGGCTGGCATCGTTTGCTTCCATTACAGATGATAAAGTCAGAAGAAGCCATTGTGATCATCTGCTCCAGCCTCCTGCATAACGCAAGGCATAGGACTTTCCTAAATTATCTTATCTTTGAGCTATAGCATCTGCTACGGGAAGAAAAAACATCCAATCTTGCCTAGAAGCTTTCCAGAGAAGGTTGTTCATCACAACGCTTGCTAATTGTCCCCAGCCATTAGCTGTGTTCCACATTAAAATATGTGGGGCCTTGTTTCCAGTCTGAACTAGTCTGTCTTCATCTTCTCCCACTGCATACCATCATGTGTTTGCCTGCTGTACTGAAGACATCCACTCCTCAGTTTGCCTTACCTGTTGTGCCTGAACGATAGGATGACTCCACTGAATGGCATCAACTCAACAGTGTAGCCTCAAGAAAGACCATGGACTTGACTGCCAGTCATGAACGACCACCCGTCTCCTTACCAAGGGCTGCAGAGCATCGCTGAGAGAGACCATTTCTTTTAAAGCCCATGGGGACTCCTAGCAGGAAAGACATGATGACTTTCAAAACACTGAAAATTGTTTATAATCGAAGCGGTCACTTATAAATAGCTCTTGCTTGTTGTCCTGAGGCCAGCTTAATTAAGTAGCGCAGAGCGTGTGCGGTCACTCACCTCAGATGATAGAAAAATCTGTATTGGGCCTTCACCCTAATGCGAATTTCCTGACCTGACAGATGGGGATTGAGTGTCTGTTTATGCCAAGAGGAGTTTGCTAACATTTTTCCTCTAATTACTAATTATACCAGTGAAAGGGGCTTTACGCCTGGAGTCCTGGAAATGTGAAACTTGATCATCAGAGATTTGCAGGAAAGATGGAAGATTGATGGGTGACTCAAACAGCTGACAAGGAGGCCAGGGCAGCCAGACGGACAGCAGCTGCTCCAAGGGGCTTCA
>NW_010117900.1:36418-38067 GCF_000699245.1 Pterocles gutturalis
GAGCCACTTGAACAGTTGCCCCCCCTTCAGCCATTTCAGATATGAATGGGTCTAATCTCCCCAGGCTCAAGGCTGTGCGTGAGAGTGCATCTCTCAACAGGTGGTAAGGCAAAGCGGCCAGGCTGAAGGCAGCTGTGGCCACAGAGAGGGCTACGGCGGAGGGCTGGCACCACAGGGCGTTGCAAATACTGGGCTGAGGAAGAGAAGCTGGCGGAGGTCCAAAACCAAATCATCCTGGGGGTCTCTGATTCGATGGTGGTATCAGCACATCGCCTGATTCTCCGAAGGATGTTTGGCCCAGGCCAGGCTGTGTTCACCCTTCTCTGTCAGCATCCAGCAGGCTGGAGACTGGTGCTGCATCACAGTAGTTGTACAACCTCAGTCTCCAGTGGTCTTGTCACGATGTACTTCATGTAGTCTCCAAACCACTGCTTTCCTTGGCATTCTTGGGAATCACAGGGATCAGCTGCCAGAGCTTCCCCTACACGTTCCCTTGGTTAAACAGCAGTTCTCCCAATTACAGCTGCTCTGCCAGTGTGACTGTCCAGACGGAGCCTCCCGTGCTGACAGGAGCCCTTCTTCTGCTGGAGGATTTAAACTTCTACCTTGCCTCACATTCTCTGAGTAGACATAAGAGCCCTGGTGCTGGCACAGCTACTTCTGCTCCCAGCATTATTGCCTGCTCGCCAGTGCCACTGTGAAGAGGATTAACTATCATGCCATAAGCCCACACCACTATGCCAGCAAACTGCAGCCCACACCTGCCCAAACCCACCACTGGAGAAAGCAGAGTCGCCACTGGACATACATAAATTGTGAGTCTACTGGGGAGCTGAGAGAAAACAAGTCTTGGACCTCAGGTAACAGGTCTCCCTTTCACCAGAGCTGGCAGAATACGATAATTTTGAGTGTTTTCCAGAGCTATAGGTCGTGAGTGTAGGTTTGAAACAACAAAATGGTCACACAGGAAATATCATGGTTTCATGGTTCAGCATGCACACTCATCTCACTGTTTCTGGTCCAGGTGGGTAGCCTTCATCCAAAGTGCAGTTAGAGTGACAGCACAGGGGACAACTGTAATGCTGTCCTGGGTTAAGCAGAGAGTTAATTTTATTTTCTCTTCTTCATAAATAGCTAGCAAGAGGCTGTGTTTTGGATTTATGCTCAGGAGGAGCTGATAAGAACGATGTTTTGTGCTGCTGCCAAGGACAGCAGACCAGGGAAGAAGGTCAGCCGATTGCTAGCCTAGGATTTGCTCTTAGGTTAAGATTGAGAACCAGAGTGACCAATGGTATTCCATAACATGCACATCATGCCCAGTATATAGGTGAGGACCCTTCCGGGAGATCGCTCTCTTTTGCTCTTTTCCCTTGGGCTCCAGATCATCTCGCTTCAGGTGCCTGCATTCACTCTCCCAACGCCTTTCCCCCCCCACACACACTCCGGTCAGCTCTCGATCTGGGATGCTCGAATCGTTATCTCCGTTCCGTGAGTTTCGGGATCCTCCCTCTCTGGGGGATCGTTAGCTGGGACCAGGTGGTCGTTTCCCCCCCACTCCGGTCAGCTCTCAGTCTGGGACGATCAGACTGTTAACTCTGTTCCGTGAGTGCCTCAGGGAACGGTGCACCCCCCCGTCTGGGGGAGTCGTG
>NW_010117901.1:0-25379 GCF_000699245.1 Pterocles gutturalis
TTTTTTTTGTAAATTTAGACTATGGGTGGTGACTTTTCAGGAAAGAACCAAGATTGTTCTAAAGGAATATATGCACTTGCAGGTGAGACTTGATTGGTCTGTTGGCTTTTTGCAGATTAGTTGAGATAAGCAAATTTTGTACTCCCTGTCATACAAACATAAGGGTCTATGTATTTTGCATTACAATGGAGCTTTGGTAACATCAGAAGTCGTTCCTAGATGTGTAGTGTTTAGACAGTAAAGTAAATGTATTTATGGATTACTTAAAAAAAATGTAAGAAATGTAACGGATGATTAATTAAGTTTATAATTTTAGGGTCTTCTGCATCTGTCGATGTAATGTTGCAGTTTAAACTGCAATATTTTAGACTTGGTTGACTCACCCTATCTGTTCTACTTGCAAAACATAAGACATGCTGTAAAATAGACAATGCATTAACAAGTCTTCACTAAATTAAAATACATAACGAGATTTCTTTTTATTCTGGAAATGTATTCACAGCTCGAGATGTCTTTTTAATGCTAAAGAAACCAAACTATAAGAAGTTAGAACTTCAAGTATATGCAACATTTTTTGAGATCTACAGTGGTAAGGTAAGTAGCTGATCTTTCTCTGAGGGAGGGAGAATTTCTCTTTCACGCACAAGATTTTGAGCTTGTCCCATATATTTTTTTCATCTTTGTACTAAAAGCTTTATTTCAAATAATTCTTTACACTTCCATTCACATTTTTCCATGGAATGCTTTGCATATTTTGTTATAGGATTTGAAACAAAAGTGTGTTTTAAAGCTCCTCTTTAACTGTTCTGTTTTCCCTCTCTCCCTAAGGTTTTTGACTTGTTGAACAGGAAGACAAAATTAAGAGTGTTAGAAGATGGTAAACAGCAAGTCCAGGTGGTGGGATTACAGGAACGGGAAGTCAAATGTGTTGAAGATGTTCTTAAGCTTATTGAAATAGGCAACAGCTGCAGGTATCTCCCATAGCTTACACCAGTTTTTCATTGTACATTAAAGAATCAGAACAAGATTTTTTGGAGGACTCTTCATAGTGATGACTTTTTAATATGCAGTGGGTTTTTTGATGATGTTGGCTGCAAGTAAGGGATCTGCCTACCTTTTAAATAAAAATATTTAGAGTTTCTCTGTCTCCTAGAGAGAAATAACTGATTTTTCTGCAGGATGTGAACTGCATGCATTATGTAAGCAGTTTACTGACTTAAATTCACATCATTTATAATCTGGAATACTGCCAGATTCTTAGCTCTAAACGGCCTTGATATGTAGTGACAGAGGTTAAGCACTAAATTTTTATTTTTTTAAAGAATCTAGCTTCATTGTTTTTAAAATTAGCCTTGTGCATAGGCTGCTGCCTGATCAGATAAAAATGCCATCAGCATTTTACATATAAGCTCTCTGATAATCTGAAATCTTTGAAGATCTGATTATTCTTGCTTTTAAAAGAGGTAAAATATTAGTAATCTTCCGTTTCTGTTTGAAGAGGTGGAAAAAGAGGTATAACCGTACTATGTACATCCAGTTATTAGGGCTGTATCTCTAGTGTCCACCAGAACATTAGAGATACTGTCAACACATGTAAGAAAATACAGGACTCTGCCCTAAAAAAATGAACGTGCTGAGGTTAGTGTGTTTAACATGTATGGTCCTTCACCTGTTCATATGTCCTTCCTTTCTCTCCTTTTGTTTAAAGGACATCTGGCCAGACATCTGCAAATGCACACTCATCTCGAAGCCATGCAGTGTTTCAGATTATTCTCAGAAGGAAAGGGAAATTGCATGGTAAATTTTCTCTGATTGATTTGGCTGGCAATGAAAGAGGAGCAGATACTTCCAGTGCAGATAGGCAGACGCGACTGGAAGGTGCAGAAATTAACAAGAGCCTTTTAGCACTCAAGGTAACTGAAATGTTTCCATTGTCTTTGAGGAGGTGGAAGCCTTCTACATATAATAGAAATGACAATTAAAACAAGTGTTTTTGCAAGCTTTGCTTGTCTGTGTTGTCTACTGATGTGACAGGTAAAATAACATATTGATTTTTCCTCTAAATGCCTGAAGGAACACTTGGTAATCACCAGCTAGAAACATTGCAGAAATATTGTGCTATCAACTTGCATGTAAGTTAAAAAAAAACCCCAACAACTCAACAAAAAGTCCCCGGTGGTTGAATTTGAAAACTTTTCTCATATATATCTAAAATGGGAAAACAGATGACGTACTTTAGTACTCAAGGTCTGAAATACTAACTGGAAAGATTCTTACTCAGAACAGTATTTATTTCTTTTTTTCTTAATAAAAAATAAAGTTACCTTTATGGCATATTGATTTACTGCTGTTAATTAATTCACTAAAGCAACACAATAGCAGTATATACCGAAAGAACTAAAAAATAGATTAGAATAACCCTTGAAAGTTGGAATCCATTTTTGACTGCTCTTCTTTATAGCAAATTGTTTGATACAGTAACTTTACAGATTTTTCACACATTAATTCAGGACACGTGAAGAGAGCTAAGAAATCTTATTTAAATATTCATATGCCTTTTTGTTTGTTTGATAATGCTTAGAAGAGATTCAGTCTAAATAGGGAAAGTGATTTTTTGGTCTTAACTGGGGAGACAGTAGTTTTGAATGTCTCAGAACTTATCTCTGTTGTTGGTTAGTTTTGTTAAGGTTTACTACTCTCAGCAGCAGCACTGTGATTTTATATAAAGAACCCGAACCTCAAGACTACTGTGTTTACATTTTTATCCCCAGTATAAACCTGGGAAAAGACTTGTATCTGACTCTAAGCACATCTCACAAAACACCACAAAATTAATGTGTCATTACAAAATTGCATGGCATGCTGAAAAATTTGAAGCAGCAGTTCCAAAACTGTGGCCTGTTTTGATGTAGCATCAAAGTAAATAATGCAAGCAACATTGTGTTGACGTTATGTCATAGTTTAACTCCAGCCAGCATAAGCCCCACACAGCTGCTCCCTCATTTTCCCTGGTTGGGATTGGGGAAAGAATTGGAAGAGTAAAAGTGAAAAAACTCATGGGTTGAGATAAAGACCGTTTAATAGGTAACACAAAAGCCACGCATGCAAGCAAAGCAAAACTAGGAATTCATCCACTGCTTCCCATCAGCAGGCAGGTGTTCAGCCATCTCCAGGAAAGCAGGGCTCCATCACATGTAACGGTTACTTGGGAAGACAAACACCATCTCTCTGACGATCCCCCACTTCCTTCTTTTTCCCCCAGCTTTGTGTGCTGAGCACGACATAATATGGTATGGAATATCCCTTTGGTCAGCTGGGGTCAGCTGTCCCAGCTGTGTCCCCTCGCAGCTTCTTGTGCACCCCCAGCCCACTCGCTGGTGGGGTGGTGTGAGGAGCAGAAAAGGCCTTGACTCCTGTAAGCACTGCTCAGCAAGAACGAAAACATCCTTGTGTTATCAACACCATTGCCAGCACAAATCCAAGACATAGCTCCATAGTAGCTACTGTGAAGAAAATTAACTCCGTCCCAGACAAAACCAGCACATGTTACCACTTGTTTCCAAATGTAATTGAATAAAGCTGGCTTGTTTTGGTTTTGTTTTCCAGTTTACTTGTTGACTTTTTTCTGGCTAGTGCCTTCAGTGCAATACCCATACAACATACTTAGTTCATTTTCATACGTGTCTTTTTAATTATACGGAAAGGTTCTGCTGCTGCCATACTAGTGGTTGTGATCTAAATTATATGGGAAAGGGGACATAAAAATAAGTGGAGGTCTTGCAGAGGTCTGAACAGTGTTACAAGAAGATACAAGTTTCTGAATGATACGTTAGTTCTCCATTTTAATCTGTCCCCGAAAACATACAGCTTTTCCCATTTGTATTCAGGACCCTTAAAGTTATTGTTAAGTTTGACTTAAACTAGTATGTTCTGAGGAGTGATTTTTGGTGCTAATCCAAGATTTGCTATTTTCATTTGGATGTCAGGCCTATCTTAATCTGTTCAGATCTTTGGTACAGGAAGTTATTTCTGTAAACCCTCTACGTGGAAGTAGTGTTGTCGTTTGTTACCTGGTTTTCTGAGCTGTGGTGAAAAGTAAAAGTAGTTAAAAACTCCATTAAGTTAGAAGCTGGCAGTGTCCTCCTACAATCCTTTTACAAATAAGGAGAGAATGTAACTTGAATTTTTTTACTAAAAATCGTTATAGTAAATTAAAATACCTTAATTAAACATGTTGGTTGCCATATCAGTAATTCAGCATACACACTTGTTACTGTTTTTAGTTTGTAATATCACTTGTTAAAAAGCTGTTGGCCTTCTTCCTCTCTAGTCTGCATTTCTCGTTATGTCAGTATAGTGTTAATGTAGAAATTAAAAAAAAAATCAAGGAATGCACTTCCTTGCTCAGCTATAAGTATTGAGTCCTTTTTAACATTTGCATGAAATTCACATTCAACAGGCTTCAGTCTTTCTGTTTATCTGGGCTGTGTCCATTCTATAAAATTCAGCTGGTGAGTTTTTTAAGTAATCACTTCAGTTAAAACCAACTTGCCCTTGTGTTGTTCTGTTCTGTATCATGGCAATTTAATTCTGAGCCCATTTTTAGTTCTGTTTTATGCTGTTTCACAGTCGCAATGCTTTCTTGGATTATCATCCCACAGTTTCTAGTATGGCTTTTGGAAGAAGCTGTTTCTAGGAAATTTCAAAAGGCCACAAGGATATGGCTGCAGTGGGAGGGTTAGCTGAACTGCTGTAGAACCATTGCTTGTGATAGTGCTACTAAAAGCAAAACTCTAATTTGAGAAATATTTGATGTATGGTTGTTTGAAGAGGTTCTGTGTGTAGACATGTTAAAACTGTAACAATGCATCTGAAGAGATGCCTGTACACAAAGTATTAAAGCAGAGGCAGAAACTGGGATTAATGATCAAAATATGATGACAACACCACCACCACGGAAATTAAAATTTGTATTTCTTTGTGTAAGAAGTAATTTACTAGCTGATGTTAGAGCTCTGAGTGGGCAGAAGTAGTTTTTAGATTAGCGTGATCTTGGTTTGCACTGTTGTGCTTAGTTGCTGCTGTAAGTTTTACAGTAATTTAATAATTTTTACAACTGTACAGTATTTCTCACTGGAACTCTCCAAGGAATTGCAAATATTACTTTAGCCCCACACCCTTGTGAGTGAAAGAGGAGACCTTATCTGTGTTTTTTCACATTAAGAATGTTTTGAAACAGGGAATGACTTGTGTTTTCAACTGTCTTCCAATTTTGAGTACATCAATAGAGAGCTATTCTTACTAGGTTCATGGCCTGTGGAAGCTTTCAGAAAGTTTATTTTCTTCTGAGCCATAAAGAAGGTCAATGGCAGAGCCAGAATCAAAGCTACTGCTTTTAATTGATAAGAGTTAAAACCTGTCCCTGTCCATGCTGCTTCTGCTGGCAGAGGTTATAGATCATTCAGGCTTTTGCAGCTGATAATTCAGAAATAATTGATAGTTTGGATATTTAAGATCAACACTGATTTTTTTGTGAACTGAATGAGAAGTGTAAAGCCTAGCACTTCTTGAATTCAAGCTTTAATGGTAATCTTTAACAACATTTTACGGGACAGTGACATAACTAAGGCATGTATTTTCTAATTTTGAGTTGCATTTGTATTATATTTGTTCAACTTGTGTTAAAGACAAATGCATACACCTGTTTGTTCTTTCAGGAGTGCATTAGAGCCTTAGGCCGAAATAAACCTCATACACCCTTCAGAGCAAGTAAACTTACTCAGGTGCTACGAGATTCATTCATAGGAGAAAACTCCCGTACCTGTATGGTAAGTGGATTTGGTTAATTGTTTGTTCCAACAGTTACAAAGAGAAAAGATGCTGGGAATTTAGGCTTTTATGTTTAAAATTGGTCACTTCCTACTGCTGATCTCTTGGACTTAAGTTTATCCACTAGCTGACACTATATGTGGAGTGAGACTTTCAGCAGAGACATTTCAGATAACTTGCTCCCTTCTCATTTTTTATTGGCTTTTCTTATAACTTGTTCTAGTTTTCTAGGTAGGCAGCTAACTCCTTCTAGCTTAAGGAGTTTGTTTGTCTATTTTTAATAATGTCTTAATTATATAAGTATTGTTTGTTGACTCAGAATTTTTGGAAAAGTTGGTGAGAACTGCAAGTACAGTGGTGAGTTATCATCTTTAAATGACAAATGCAAATTTAAAGTTGGTTCAAAGGCATCAGAATATGCTCTAGCCTGTTGAGGGGGGAAGTAGCTGGGATAGATAGGATAACAGTTGTGTATTGTATAAATGTCCACTTGCATCAATCTGAAAAACAGAATTCTTTTGTCAGATGGTGGAAAGGACAGCTAAAAGCACTGGTGTCCCGTCATTTTATTTGTGCATCCTTAACATTTCTCCTTAAGGAAATGCAAACTCTCTGCAGTGGACACCGATTGCTGGGCTTGCTTGTGTTCTTCACTTTTCACAGACTCCTTGGAAATAATTAGTCTAGAGGGAAGAGAAGTCTGCAGACCACAACATGAAAACCATGGTGTTAGGGCAGCCTAGTCTTTCCTTTAGCTATTAGGTATGGTTCTAATTTGAGAATTGTGGTAAAATAGGGTTTTTTATTAATCTTTTTTCCTCCTTCAGTTTTCTGATGAAAAGACAGGATTATTTTCTTTCCCACTGAGACATACGTGATCTAGTTGAAGATGTCGCTGCTCACTGCCATTCTATGAATCTATAACTCCATAAATACTATGCAGGATCAGAAAGCTAAATAATGCATCTCTAGCTAGTGTGTCCACACTTCTGAAAGTTTGGAAAGGTAGCCTGTTGAAAATTACTCTCTATACAGAATAATAAACATTTGTGAATATTTTATGAAGTTCTCGCCATCACCGTTACCTCCTTAAAGTGCTAACAAGCTGTCTTTATTTTGGTGAAGCTATTTTATTTAGTTATTACTCTTCTCATAGAGTTGTTGTAACATTTTTTACCATTTAAATTTGTGAGAATGCTATCAGGAATAATCCATGATCTATGAGTATTTGATTTCTGATAAAGCTTACATTCCTTTATTCAATATAGTTCTAAATTAAGGAAGAAAGTCCCCTCTGAAAGTGAGTGGAAATATGCTTTAATTTTTTTTTTAATTTTCTCATTCACATAACTATAATCACTTTACAATTAAGGATAAGAAGACCCTTTTCATGATGAGAGACTGCTATCAAACTCATTCTTCTGTTACTTTTTCATGAAGTTTCTCAGTACTAGGACCACTTGTGACATTCTGGTTTTAGTATTTGTTTACATTTTATTTTTATCAATAATTTAATCATAAAAGTTTTTTTCTTACGATACTGATATGGGAAGAAGAAAACTTGGGTGGTTGTGGCTTACTGTGAATTATAATTGAAGTAGGGAAAACCTACAAGGCATTTTTACTTTTGTTTGAATTGAGCTCTTACATTTGTAGCGCTTGTTCCTGTGATAACTAGATAGATGCAGAATAAAGCTGCCTGTCTAGAGATCTGGCAGGTTTCTGGCAGAGGACGTAATTGAGGGAGGTGTAGGAGATACCTTAGCCTGGAATTACCTCCAGTCCTCTCCAGTTCCCTGGAAACAGGAGAGGATATTTGCGCTCCAGTGGCCAAGAGGTGGGAATAGTGGATAATGATCAGAAGCTTCACCCCTCTTCTGTGTCTTCCTTTGCCTCTTGTATCAAGCCAGTGTGGTATTTACTGTTGGCTCCTTGGCAGGATGTGCCTGGTTTGTAGGCACGTTCCTGTGTCAGTTTTATATCATACACTGGCAAAATATTACTGATGAAATTCACAGAAAGAAAAGGGCAAGCCATTATGGTTTATGACAGCTAAAGTTGAGTGCTAGTTTGCAGCAGAGCCATGTAATTAATGGTGGTGCTTCAAACTTCTAAAAATTATTGCAAAAATAGTTTAATAATGAGTAGTTTCCTTTCAGGTTCTTACAATTGACTGCATAGATCATTGCTGTGTTCTCTAGAAGTGTCTAGTTTATGTGAAATAAATTAAAGCATAGAAGAACTTTTTAGTTATAACTGTAATAAGGCAACATGTAGATCATGATAGTATTTCCTCCGAAATATTTTAGCCTGTTACAGGCAAAATAAATAAGTGAACTTGCAACATAGAAGAAATATTATTCTGTTGGAAAATATTATTTGTTGAACATGTAGGAGCTCTTTTAAGATGGTGTTTTTCCATTATATGGAATATCCTATTTGTCAGTTTGTATCTGTTGCTTCTTCTGTACCTGCACACTAGCAAAACATGAGAAGTTGAAAAGTCCTTCATTAGTTAGAAAAGACTGAAAACATCAGTATATTGCTAACGTTCTTCTTATACTAAATCCTGTGCTGAATCAAAAACACAGTGCTATTCTAGCTACTAAAAGGAGAATTAGCTGTAGCCCAGATGAAACCAGGACAGCACTTTCGCCTGCTCACAGCTACTATTTTTGCTAAGTGGTGGAAGGATTGTGAAATCTTCAGGGTATTTTATTTAACTGGAAAAGGAAAGACCTTGAAGTTCCTGATACGTCTGACAGTAAGTTAGCTATCAAGTATTGTTTACAGATAACTTCCAATTGAAAAAAAAATTATTTACTTGGGAAAATAGTTAAACACATGCTTATCCTTAATTTTATTATGTACAGTTTTGGACATTGGCCAAAATAGATTTCTCAAATCGGTATGCAGTCTGCTTGAATGGAGAACAGTCTACAGAGATATATAAAAAATATAACCTGGTAATTTTTTGCAGAGTGCAGTAGACTTACTTTCTACTGAGTTGCATATTCGCTTTTGCGGAGTCTTTATTTTTTCAGTTAGAGTTTTGCATTTACATATTTTGTTACCTAGACAGTGAGATGGAGGAAATTGACTGAACTTCTATGAATTCTTAATGTTGCAGGTATAGTTAAAAAAATGAAATTGAAGCTTTGACTTGACATCTGTCTCCTGGAGATGTCACTGTATAAGGACAGCTGTACAGAGTAGACAGTTTTTGTAGAACCCAAGTGAAACTGGAGATTAAAAAAAATAAAGTTAATTTGAATTCATCTACCCTGTCTATACAGAGTAATTTATTAACACGTGGCTTGTTTTCTCCAGATTGCTACAATTTCTCCGGGGATGGCATCATGTGAAAACACTCTAAATACATTGAGATACGCAAATAGGTATGGAAAATGTTATTGTTTATAGCTATACCAGCTGTTGATCACTTACATTTGGAACAGCATTGTTCCATGATGTATAATTATTTTAAGCTAATTGAATAATGTTATCATACTTGCATTTCTTAATAAGATTAAAAACAAATTACTGATCCAGGCTCCACATTTAGTTTAAATTGTTACTGTTGACAACCATTACAATAGAATCGATAGAAACTGCATTTAAGCCATTATCCAGAGATAGATAATGTGGATTGCAAGGAATGTGGGAGTTGCCGCTATTAGTTTTGCCCCTGCTCTGGAGGCACCACCCCTAGCATTAGGGGTAGTTGGTATTCATGATGATTCCCTGGGGTGTTAGCTGAAATACCTTTCTGCAGTGTGATGGTTTCTTTTTTTTCATCCCTGTGGAGGGATTGCATGCAGTTGCCAGTCTGTTTGATATACATATATGAAATTTTATACTTCCCAATGCCAGGCAAATATCTGACACCCCTAAGGAAAGAGTCAGTTAATCCAACAGCAACTTTATAATCAGCATAGAGAAATTACCACCTCCAGAGGCTGATGCAGCACCTCTGAGACCTGTAGTGCTTTCTGAATGTGTTTGTCTCTCTTCAGTGAGTGTGAAAGAAGCCTTCCCCTGCTGCAGTTCTTCATTTAATGTGTGTGGAGATGGGGTGATCAGGTCCTGCATGTCCTTGCAGACAGACCTGCAACCCAGAGACACCTCCCCCCCGCCCCAAGCTTTGGTGAAAAGAACAAACCAGGCAAATGCCTCTGGGCCATTGGAAGCCCTGCTTTTGCCAGAAGAGGCTACCATCCAGTGTCCTCCTTCCCCCAGTGGAAGACAGGGCAGAACCATGTCTGCTTCTGCTTGCCTGGGTGCCCCAGCCAGTCACTGATCAGGCACAAAGGGCTGCTAGGAAAGCTTATTACCCACTCCTCTAGATAGCTGAATGAATCTCTGTGTCTGAATCAAGAGTGCCAGTAGAAAATCTGCCTGTCTTGGACCGGTCTCTGTGATTTCCTTCCTGTTGACAAGGAGAGATGTACTCCTGTGCTTACAGTAACATAACAAAGGACTTTGCACATTCATCAAGACTTGTTGCGTCTTTTACCCCTTGTAGAATATGTGTTGCTGAAGTTACTCCAGAAAAACACACTGCAAAATTAAATAAACACCTATTTCTAATATACTAAATAGTTGCCCTGAAACTTTTTCTTCTACTTGGTGTTAAATTTGTGTGTTGATATGGAGTAAATGCCTGTCACTGTGAAGTTGCTTCATGTGTTTTGTGTAGTATTTTAGTTTTTTTCTAGCAATATGTAATTTTCATAGTACAATTAGTTTTTAGGTGCTGGACACCAGTGTGTGTGCAGTGTAAGATGGAGGCAGAATAGAATTTAAGGTTTTGTAGCTGTGATGCTTTGATATTTTAAAAGGAGACAGTTAGTGGAATATTGAATGTAGAACAAATTTTATCAACTGCATGAACTGAAATCTGGAATTACTCTTCTGAAAACACTGCTATTACAGTCCCCTGAAAATTAGCAGCACTGTTTTTTTGTTTTTGTTCAGTTTTGTTAGTAATCTGTAACTCTTTTTGCAGAAGGTTTAAATATGTTGGCACATTTGTGTTTTAATATAAAAATAATTTTATAGTTAAACTAGTAAAGAAGTATGCTAAACAAAGAGTTGTCATTTTAACTGTGTTTATGAGAACATTTTCTTTTAATTCGCTGCTGTATTTTGCTGCTGCAGAGTAAAGGAATTTGGAATTAGTCCTTCGGACATTCCCTTCTCACAGGGTAGTGGCAGTCGCTCTGATCTCTCTCCTTCCTATGAGTATGACGACTTTTCTCCTTCAATCACCAGGTCTACTTCATTCTATACATGGAATCTTTATTTTTAAGTTTTCTTTTTGGCTATGTAATTTTACAGACCAACCTTTCATTAGTCCCCTTTGCCTTGAGTCGCACATACTTTGTTTTATTTTGTTTGGCAGGTGATGGTTCTGCATGATCTGCAATCATCTTCCCAGTATTTTGTTCACCCTCCTTAAACATCCACAGTCTGTATCCAGGCTTCCTAGTTTCCTTCATACATTTTTTAAAAAATGGTGATGTCACCTTTGTACATTTAGTGGAACAAATCTGACAAGTCTGTGTTTAGGGTAATTTGAATATCTCTAATTAAAACGATTTTCATACATCTGTATTTTAAAAACTTTTCATCAGTCTGAAGAGGAATGAAAAAAAGTTTACATTGTAGTAAATATGTGCTACTTGAAAAAAATTTTTTTCCCTTTAAAAAAAATGAATATGTTCTGAAACTTGCTATGTTTGGAGACTTTGATGTGTCTGTTTCATAAACTTGCTTTTAAATGGACTTTTTTTTTTTTTTTTACAGAAACATTATCAATCTTTTAACCTATTTTCATGCTGCAAGAGCCTAACATTTTAATAAGATATTCTCACTTTTATGTTAATTAAAGGATTGGTTCATTCTCTGAGATACTTGGTTGCAAATTATTATTTTCATCATCGCTAACTTTTTTTCAAGCACAATTGTGTGCACAGAAAAAGAAAAAATGGTCAGGTTTAAGGTGCTGAATGAACTTTTCTTTCAAATACTACTTATTGTTAAGGAGTTAATATTGAGGGTTTGGAGATTTTTGCCTGCAACTGTTAATGAATAGTAAGAGTTCAATCAGAAAATGCCTCTGGCTGGAAGATGGATTGTAATCCACCTACAGGTAGTTGAAATTCAGTGGTCCATGCTTTTTAGGAGTTAGACTAATAATTTTGTCACTGAAAGCACATTAAATTTGTGAAGATGACATCATCATCCTTATTAAATGAATTAATTGTGCATAAACCCATAAAACTTTATTTTTGGTTGTGACTCTTTTGCACAGGCAGTTACTAATTTAAAAATGAAACATTTTTTCCTCGTAGGGTGAAGGAGCTGACAGTTGATCCTAGTTCTGCGGGAGATATCCGACCCATTATGCACCACACTCCCAATCAGATCGACGACTTGGAGACACAGTGGGGTGTGGGAAGCTCTCCCCAGAGAGATGATCTCAAACTGCTTTGTGAACAAAATGTGAGTAGTTTACAGTATTATAGCAATTTTGGGATTTCTCTCTCCTCTGGGATCGCTAGCTGGGAAGAGGCAGGGCCTTGGTCAGTGGGTGGTGAGCAGTTGTACTGTGTATCAATCATTTGTATATTCTATTACAGTTATTATTATTTTTTTATCCTATTTTATTTCAGTTATTAAATTGTTCTTATCTCAACCCATGAGTCTCTTTATTGTTACCGCTCCAATTCTCCCCCACATCCCCTGGGATGAGGGAGGGTGAGCAAGCGGCTGCGTGGTGTTTGGCCATCAGCTGGTTTAAGCCACGACAATGTACTACTTTTTCATTGTTCCATGTGGAGTTAAATCAAGCTTTACATTACGTTTTAAAAAATATTTCAAAGGCATTGTGTAAGGAACTATACTGTCTTGCTAAATCATTAATTACAGTCTACCTAGCACTTTCCCCTTTGATTTTTTAACTATCCATTTCTAAAGAAGCCCTGTTTCCCGTTCGTAAATTCATGTCGTGCATTCTTCTAATGTACTAATCGCTGTGTACATTTTAGATTTCTCACTTTACATTTATTCCAGCTTTTTCCAAAGGATTAATTTAATTTTGATTTCCTGAAATGTATTGACTGCAATTACTGTTCTCTTATTTGAAAATTGTCTGTCTATTGTGATATGCACAATAAAAACTCCTGACAGAAAGCCAGAGTTTTCTATAGGCATTAAAATCGACTAGAAATTAGCATTCTTCCTTTGTGACTTCCTCTTCCCACTTTTAACTTTTTTTTTTTTTAATATGGAATATTCTGTTGTCTGGTATTCACTAGGATTAGTGGCTTGAAATTTTTTGTGAATATGAATTAAGTTTAGCTCTTTGAACACTTTGAATTTATTGCCATCTCCACTCATTTCTGGAGATTTTCTTGTTAGAAGTATTGAATTCTGTTTTTGACAGGTTCTGCCATCTGCGTATTTCTTTTTGTGTTCTGTGATGAGATGGATCGCATTCAATATGTTTCCTGTAAACAGTCCATTCCAGACTAACAAGGTTAACTGTTGTTTTTAGGAAGAGGAAGTTTCTCCTCAGTTGTTTACTTTTCATGAAGCTGTGTCACAAATGGTAGAAATGGAAGAGCAAGTAGTAGAAGACCACAGGGCTGTCTTCCAGGTAAAAGATGGACCTCTCCTTTGTTTTATTGTAATCCAGGAATTCAGGTTTTCCCAATGGAAGTGCCTATGCTTGAAGATGTAGAATATCATCTGGTCATTCTGCTGCTGTCAGATTTGTAGATTTTTTTGTTATGCTAAGCCCATTGTAGCAAACACACAGGGACAGATCCCATAACCACTAGGCTTTGTCCCATGATGAAAGAGAAGCATATTTCCGTATCATCCCAGAAACTTAGTAAAATTTTCCTTTTCTTCTCAGCAGACATTCCTAAATAGACCGTGTTCATCATAAGAACAGTTGCTGTTTTCTTTTTACTGTTCTTACTATTCACTATATTTTCTGTTGTAGTCCTTTTCCAGCACTACTGACTGTGGTTTTTTTTCTAGTTGCAGGGAGTTTATTCAGATTTGTCTTGAAATTTTCCATTTCACTCTCTAATCTATGCCAATATTCCTGTGCCAGAACTGCCCATTAATAGTAATGTCTCCATCAGCACCATTTCTATTTGGTCATCTCCCTCCAAGATACTGCAATACTCCTTCAAAGTATCTCAACTGAGTATCCTGTTGTGACATTGTGCTCTGAGATACTGAGATCCAGAAGAGTGACATATATTGCTAACTGCCTGTTTGCCTTCTTTTCAGAGATTCATAAAAGTTTTCACTTGCTATTGGTCAGGGTCTTTGGAAGGAATACTGCCCATGCAGCATAACGCTGGTCAGCACCACGGAGCCTTTTATGTTCACAAAATAAACTGTAGTAATAACTATCAGTTACTAGTTTTCCCAAGGAAATGTGAGTTGCTTCTGTTCATAACCTTAGAGTCTTAAGGCATGCTGTCCGTTTGGCATGTCTGCTGCAAGAGAACAGAGCATTAAACCTTTGGGGAGTACACCTCTTCAGTTTAGGTATCTAACTTAGCGGAACATTGATGTGTGTTCATAATACAGTATGATGCTAAATAAAACATTTTACAACAGATGTAGAGTTTTAGTTATGAAACATTAAGCAAAACATGCAAAAGTGGGAAAGTCATATGCCATATGCCATATCTGCGTCCTCATGCTTGCAACTTCTGAAGGACAAGCTGCATTTGTTTAAGATGTTGAGATGCTTCTGTGTGTCCATCTGGCCTTCTGCTGGAGATTACTGCTCCTCCCAGCAGTCACTGGAAAGAAATGTGTCTGAGGCTTAGCTCCCTTCATTTGCAGCATGGCTTGTTAGTTTGTGCTGTGGGTGGAGGTAGGCTGCACCAATACAGAATCTACCAGCTGTACCAGGCAGAAGTTATCTTCTGTCAGCTATCTTCTGGAAGCGGCTGATACAAAGCATCCTTTCTAACAAAAATGTCTAAAATAGATCAATGGAATTAATCGTGTTTTAGAGGTATTTATCTTCCTTTGTGTCTTGGATGTACAAGTTTACATTAGATAAGATGAATCCTACAGATGTGAGCTCTGTCTGTCCTGAAAGCCAAAAAACATACATGGGGTTTGGACTATGCTTTCAGTATTACTTGGGCTGCCAAGCACAGAGGGAAAGACTTAATTTCAGGCCAAGCATGCCTGGAACTGTCAGCTGTTTTCTTTTTTTAAATCAAAGCATTTCCAGTAGGATCTGTTCTCCTGATCACAGCTTTGCATGATTTTTTAAGCTTTAAGCTCCTGGTTGCATTCTTCTTTGCTGCAAGACTTTTTTTTTTTTTCCTCTCTTTGTTTCTAATACTTGGAGTGCAAAGATGGCTAAGATCTGCTTTAACCAACCTTTACTTTTCTCTATCTGGGGAGTTAGCTCATGCAATAGTAGGCTTAAAATAGCTCTTCTTTTGTATAGCTTCTCTCAAAACTGGTTTTGATTATGGACAGAATTATCTTGGCCCCTTGACTGCAGTAATTACACTATGATTATAGTCAGGGGCAACCAGCCCATACTTTAAATTGAAGCCTGACTTCAAAGTTTGATACCTGCCTAAGGGGACATAACCATGACATAAAGTTCTCTTCTCTGAGTTTCTTACCTTTCCAGCCATGTAATATTCTGAATTTGAAGAGAACTGGGGTAGCTGGAGGTTAGCTGTTGCTGGTATGTAACTGGAATTAAGAAACAATGTAGAAAACATTCAGTTTCGCTGAATTAGGAGTAAAGTTTCAATTTTGCTCGATTACGAATGAGGTTTCATTTTAGGATTTAAATATGTACTGAGGTAAGAAAAGGTCTAACTCAGCTCTTCGTCTTGAAACTTATCTTGAAACTTTGCTGATGTATTTCTTTTTTTTATTTAACTTTCATTTAGGAATCTATTAGATGGCTGGAAGATGAAAAAGCTCTTCTTGAGATGACAGAAGAAGTAGACTATGATGTGGATTCTTACGCTACCCAACTTGAAGCAATTCTAGAGCAAAAAATTGATATTCTGACCGAACTTCGAGGTAGATTGCTTTTAATCACTTTTGTGTGCATTATTAGCGGTGTGTTTTCATATGCCTATGGAGACTTGCAGTAATAATGAGGAGAAGAAAAAAGAGTGTGTTTATCTTTTAGGGTCTTTTTCCCCTTATGCTGCCCTGTAATGTCCTGTACAAGAAACATTTATTCTGCAGCCTAAGAACAAGTTCACATCTGTGCTCAGTTCATCCTAGTTGAAAGGAAAAATCTCTGCTTTACCTCCAGGAAGTATAAACTCGATCCTGCAACTTTCCTTTTCTTTTCCTCTATTCCAAAACAATAAAGGAAGGAAAAAGAAAATTCATAGAAAAACAGAGGGGGAGTATGAATTTTAGAGTTTACAGGAGTGACTGATTGTACACTAAATACTATTTCCTATGCCTCTAAGAATGGTTGGAAAGGTGCTGGGAAGGAAAAAGATGTTTGTGATGTGTATCTTCCTATATTCTGTAAGTTAGAAGCAGAATTTAAGTGTGAACAGGTTACACGCTGGGAGTGCAATTGTGCAGTTTCCAAACCTATCCTGCCTAGACACAGGGGTAGCATCTAAGAAGGGACTAAGTTGCTAAACATGGTGAGTATTGAATTTAAGCTTATCTGAATCCTCTTGTAGTTTGTAGCATCAGCTATTTTTGTGGAGGAATGTTCTTTGTTGTGCATTATTGCTGGGATGTGGAGCATGAGGGCTTAGTTTCAACATCTGTGTTGAGCACAGGCACATCATAACTCATTCTCTCTTTTTTGTTAAAGATAAAGTGAAATCTTTCCGAGCAGCTCTACAAGAGGAGGAACAGGCCAGTAAACAGATCAACCCGAAAAGACCACGTGCCCTTTGAAACGGGCCTTTGCTGCTAAAGGAATCCACAAACCCGTACTGCTGTAGCACACATTTGTTACAAAACCCAGTGGCCGTAAGAACTCAACTACTTGAAAGTGTAAAAACGTTAGAAATGTCTGTGGAGATGTCCTGTTTCTCATTCAATTGAATGACATTTTCAGTTTTGTGTGAAATGCTCCTATGATGTCTACAAAATGCTTCTAGACCAGACAGCACAACCATGCAGGGTTCAGATCTGTGAAGCACTTTGTTTAAAATATTTCATTTATTCAAATTGTGAATTTTATGTTTGGAAGTATTTGCCATGTTTTTAATAATGAAGTACAACTGTGGCCATTAAAAAGTCACAGTGTTTCCTCTTGACTATGTTCAGTTTTGTTACAAAGACCAGCTGTGCAGTTTTAAATTGTGTTTGCGTGCATGCACACCTCACTAGTGGTTGTACATAACTTCTCTTCTACAAACAGCTGTGCTTACCTCTTCCCATTCTGTGCCTTGATGAAGGCTACTTAACCCTAAAGCATCCTCCTTCTGAAGCACAGCCTTAAAAAACAACATTCCTTAATTGTCAATATAAGTTACTTCTGAAAGTGTGTGTACATTTTTAATGTGTTTTAAGACTTTTTTTGGTGACTAGTCTCATTTCACAGGATGTGCCAATCATTTGAACAGCAACTGCAAGAGCTGCTAGAGTGGACAAATAGCTGGACATTCCATCCTCCTTGTAAAAATCTGGAATCTAGATTTATTTGAATACCATAAAGAATGGCTATATAATTCTAACATTTTTCTCTGTAATAATAAAAAAAAACCACAACAGAACAAAAATGCAAAAATATAAATTAGTTGATGTATAATAAAGGATAATGTTTGAGTACTGAGGAAATTTGTATCTTAGGATTATGCAGATATACAGTATGTTGTATGGTGTGATAATGCTGTCAGAGTAAAGGTACGATCTGACCTCTGCATATAAATAGAATAACTGTCAAACTTTGGGGATATTAGCTAGATATATACATATTTGCCTTTCATATACTGTTAAAATTTGACTTTTGATGCATGAGAAACTTACATGTACATTAACTGTAGTTTGCAGGTAGTTTGAGTAGCTCTGTTGCTTTGAAAAAAAAGTAGCTAATTCCTATTTTTCCCTTTGTACAGTGCCAGCAGCTGAAAAGTGGGGTGAAATTGCATCATTTGAGGATTTTGCACAATACCTCTACCTAGTGCTAATAGAAATCCCACAAGTACCTTGAATTCCCATAAATGACGCCATGTATATCAGCACTTTTTAGGTGGTGGCACTCAAGTTATTTTTGCAAGTCAATATCCAAAAAAAGATTGACCTTTCATGTAAGAACTTCTTGTCAAATGAAGAACTGTAGACCTCTCTAGGAGTTCTCCCTGTTTCCAAGAGTTTCTATCAGCAGACTTCCCCTTGGAACCATTTTAAAATTACTTTCAGAATACAAGCCTGTTTGTTTGTGCCAGGCCTAGAGAGAAATAAAGGGAAGGCAATGAAAAGAGAGTTAAATGAGCCAGAAATTCTTGTAGTGTTTAATGTTTGTATCATCTCCCATAGGAAGGCAGGCTATGTGAAGCTCTTGTTGCATCATGGTTGAAAATGAAAAAATCCTTCTCTGTGTAAACATGAAAACTGAAACAATGTAGATTTTACATAATGTGTTTAATAAATTAAGCTATTAAATGAAGTACAGATGAGAATTTACTTCTGTGAAAGTTCTTTTGTGCTTTGGGAAGGGTTTCACTTTGTGAGAAAAGCGGACTTACACTTTTGAAAAGGCCTCTGATTTCAGAATTTTTACTTCTGGAGCTAACTCTTCTGTACAAATTTGTCATCTAGGAAGCACTGTCCTGACTTTAGTTTTGCAGCAGGTCTTAAAAGAAACATCACAGAGCTTTCTGAGCATTTAAGAATGTCATCCATTACAGTTAAAAGAAAAAAACCAATGAAATAGAAGGTAGCAGCATTTGTTAGCAGGCGATCGTACAGGTTTTTGTACCCAGAGGGTTTCTTTGAAGCTGTTGTAGAGAAATTTTACTTTCTAAAAAGCCTCTGAAGATTGAGACAACCTACAGAAAAAACAGTGGCTCCCCTACTATCCCTCCATGGAAGCCCAGAGCCACAACCAGGCTGTGGTTTACAATAGGTACCAAGGAGGACAGGAAGGACAGATGCAGTTAGATTTCAGCAGCTTTGTAGCAGAAGTGTTGTAAATTACACGTGTCATGTCAGGTAGCAGATGCAAGCGGAAATTGTGTCTACTCTGGGGGAACTGTTAAGAGACAGTCTGTGACCAGAGCCTGCTATAAAGGTCAGATCTACACCAATACTGAAGCAGTGAGAATCAAGATAAAACTGATATGGCTGGTTACTGCACTTGAATTTTTGTAGCCCATTGCTGTGGTGGACTGGAATTACTTGAACAGGACTTGGAGAAGTTTATCTTGATTCCTGTCCTGTAGAATGAAAGCATTTAGGAAGGATGACACAAATCTCCAGTACTTGTCCGTATTAGTCTGAGCATACGGCTGTGGCTACTTACCTCACTCATAAACTAGTTCTATTTGCAGTGAAGCAGCACTAGAATAATTGAATTATAAAATAAACGAGCAATTCAGTTTTCCAAGACAACCCTTGAGGATGCCTGCAAATTCAAGTGCATGTTTCTGTACCTGCTTCAAAATCAATGACTTTGAAAGAACTGACACTGAATGTGTGTAAAATGAAGTTGTATCTTGGAGGAGTTTTTGCTAATTAGCTTCTCTACTTACTGTGGTCTTACGGAGAGACACTATACATGAAAAAATGAGTTGGGTAGTTAGTAAGGAGTCATGGCTTCACCCCTGCATGATGCTGAGTTAATAGTTACTGTTTTCCTGAATCATAAGACAGACCAAACTAGATTTTTCTTTTCACAGCTGCTATGCAGAGTTAATGCAAACTTCCTCAGGAAAACTCTGCCTTGTTGTTAATAACATATACATGTAATACAAACTGTATTAAGGCACTTCAGTAAGGCTTTCCAACAGGACACAGGTGTGCATTGCTCTAAGACTCAGTGATCAGTTAAAGTTTTGATCCATGCTAAAACTCCTCCCGGCTTTGAAGTGTGAAGTAATTTTCTTGTAAAAACAGCTGATTGAATTTACAGTAGATAAAAAAACCCCTTCTGTCTATGCTTATCAACACTGGCCCTTTGGTAGTCTTCTGCTGGTTCCTCAGTGGTTTATAACAGCAATAAGGAGGGAGTAAAGGGGATGACAGTGGTAGTTTCAGGTACCTTGATAATGCTTTTGTAAATTATACCAAGCCCGTAAGATAAATGCTGTTGTTTCTGAGAAACAGTTACTAGGATTTCTCCAAGAGAAGCAGATTACTAACAGACTTATAATGCAGGTAGCTACCAGAGGACCAATGGAAGAGCCAGGTATTTCAAATCAAAAGAAAGTGTTTAAATACACTTTAGAACAAACAAAATCACAAACAAATGGAATGACAACTGATTTTGTTGCCCAGAACAGGCTTACGGGTTTTACTGTTGAATATTGTGCAAGAATATACTGAGGTGAAGTCTATGATCAGAGAATATATTTCAATTATGGCAGCATTAATCCATGTTACTTGGTATATTTAAAAATACACTGTCTGTGGAAGTCCAGCCTCTCACACCAGTTGTGAAATAATTTATTGCTTTTAAAATACAGAGTAGCAACTTCTTGTCTACTATCTGTAATAACATTGCATATAAGGTTGTAATAAGAACCAGAGTGTGTACGCTGTATTTTGTTCGCTGCTTTTGTGAGTAGAGCTTGTCCCGTTGCACTCACTCTGGCTTAGGTAAGACTTCGGTGACAAAATACAGAACATCTTTCATTCTTCTAGTAGAATCTATGAGAAATGGATGCCTTCTGAATTGAAGCCATGCAGCAGTCTGAAAGAGGGAAATATTTTTGTTACAATTTCTACTAATTTGTACTTTGGCTTAAGGCATTTTTAAGATGTGCTGGCTGGCAAAGAACATACGAAAAAGAATTGTTATAAATCTTAACACAGAATTTATTAGCAAATCTCCCATTTTAGGGATGCAGGTATATTTTCATTGCAGTTAAGTTATATTGTATTCTACTAGGTTTACTGTGTTTTTATAGAGTAGAAGCTGTATTGTCACACTGAGAAACAGCTAGGAATTTTTATCTTAAATTAGGACAAGATTTATGTTGCCACTTAAATTAACTGACCAGAGGTAAGAGCAGAATACAGCAGTTAATTACTCAAATTTCCAAGTTATGCTATAGACTATGGCCTAATCCTCAAGACAGAGAAGGGCCGTCTAAGTCTCCAGGGAAATTTTAAGAACCAATTCCATTATTAAAGCCATTTTTAGAGGAGTCATAGAAAGGGTCTAGTACACAAATACCAGAGAGAGATCTTTAGCTAGCTGCTTTTCAGTACTGTAAGCAGCAGGTAAAATCTGTATAGGGTTAAACTGTTCATGTTCAGGACTGGAAGCAAGGAGTGTCTGGTATTGAGAGGAAAACAGAGTTAGTACTATTCCTGTGTAACCCAATACTAATCTGTGCTACACAGGTAGAGATGTAGATAGAATTTGAACAACCTTAAAAGGAAGGCATAAAGAGAAAAAAAAGTACCTAATGAAATCATCTATATCCATTGAACGAGCTCGTTTTTCAGAGTAACCTGTATTTTTTAGGACTGTCTGTATTTTCTCTGAAATTTTGAAGCTTTCAGGTATTTCCTGTCAAAGGAGAACAGCATACAAATTCATTTTCTATTCATAGCATAGAAAAATGTTAATTGAAATAACCTATTTTTTCCTGCATTTAGAATAGTTCTTGTTTTAAGTAATAGAAATAAGTTGTATTTCTTCTTATATGGATTATCGTATTCTTCTGTTCTTGTATTAGAATTTCTAGAGCTCAACTCATTCACTATAAGTAATCACACAGAAAGTATTCTTATTAGATCAGTAGAAGTCCTTAACAGGTACAGTCAATTTATTAATAACATACTCAGCTTTTTCACTGTAATTTAGTGACCCTTTTAGATTTTTCTCTAAGAAAAGAGGTAAGCTCCTTCCTCCTTCAAACTGTCTTGGAAAAAATTTAACATGTTAAGCTTTCCAATGTTAATTTTTTAATCTTATAAAAGCCAGTATGTAGGTCACAGTAGGCAGAAATAGAATATATTAAAAGGGAACTTACTGTGTTATGTAAGGAACAATGAATTCGGTAATTATGGTCCAGCAACTGCTCTACAGCACTTGACCTGAAAGAAATACAAGTTTAGAATGAAAATTGAGCTTTAACTGTTGGTTTTTTTTAACTTGATTTGGACAAAAGAAATGGCTAAGTGGATGGGCTCTCAAACTTTGAGAAGATTTCTGTTAATAGAAGTTACTTACTTAAATGCTGCAGAGAGTGTCTTGTTTTTCCTAACAAAGGCTATCCTTACTAGACCATCCCACTCCTGAAATTAAAAATTTCAGAATTTACAGAAAGGAACATACGGGTACTACTAAACAAGAACAGTCACTATTGACAATAAAACAATAAAAACCAGTCCTGTCTTGGACAAAGCAATCCAAAAGGATGAGAAAATACTTCAACCAAAAAAACCTTTGAATTGTTCTTTTTTGTGCATAGCCACTATTGCCCAGATCTTATGTGCTGGGAAGGCAGATACTTAAAGAAAATCTGGCTAACCTTGGGCAAGGCTGATATGTTCTTGAAGATCAAAGCGTTTTAAAAATTTGCTTTAAGAACACTATCCTGTAACATCTCTCTGCTGAGATTACACACACTCATCTGAAGATACGACTTCTCATAGACACTCTTTGATCATAACCAACAAAGTCATCAGCCATAAGGGTCTCTGGGAGATATAAAGCATGATTAAAGGGACATGATTACTAGCATCTCTGCAACTGACATGGAGAATGGTCCTCAGTCTTCTCAGAAATACTGTAAACAAAGCTGCACCCAAATTGATGATGGCACGTTCAGGTAGTGTCCTAACGCAAGCCTGATCAATAGAGGAATAAGTATTTTGGAATTATGTAAATGCCAATGAATAGTTGGTACTTAGTAGTGAAAACAGCACACGGAAGTGAGTAATAAGTGAAAATAAAAATGGAATTATCACTAGTATGTTACGCTGCTATTAGAGTATATTGTATGATGCTTACCTGGAAGTTGATAGGTGGTGGTGGGTTCTTTGGCTCTATTCTGACAACACTGGATTCAACTTTGGGCGGAGGCCTGAAGTTGTTCTTTCCAACCTGTTGGTCAGGAGAAGTCAGGCAGCTGTATAAATAAGCAGCAAATACTCACATTCCTAAAAACATTCTTCTATTTTTGATAGCTCTGTTAGTTAATGCAGGATGACGTACCTTCATCAGATGGTCCACTCGAGCTAATAACTGAGTATTAACAGAGAGTCTGCAGTATAGTTTAGTTCCTGGTTTTGCAACCAAACGAAGTGCAAATTCCCTTTGAAACATAAGTATTGCACACCTGAGAATAGCAGAAAGAAGGAAATTAATTCTGAGTAATCAACTTTTACATCAAAAGCCAACCAACACACTTGGAAAACACAGAACTTGCCTCAGCGCTTAGAAGCAATAAGTTTGTCATAAACAAACTCCGCCTTAATTAGGTAACGGTGTGTTAAAAAAAAAACAACCCAAACCCACAAAACTTGGTGAAACCGCCTAAATCTCCTTAAAGCTACAATAAAATGTAATTCTTTATACTGCTCAACTCTTGAGTTTTGTACCTGAATGTAACAAATCATTTTGAATAATTCTATAAGTCCTTCAACGCTCTGGCTCCAAAAATTGACCAGTAGTATCACTAACATTAGCGCTTCAGTGAGAGAAATCAAGAACTACTGACACGTTGAACAACACACAGAAGTACCCAGGCAGTTACGTTTTCAGACCAGACAACAGGAAATCTCTTGGCCTTGATCCTACCCTTTCCACCCTTCCTTTCTCAGGTGGGAAGGCACTTGAAAAGCTACGATGCCCTGCTTATCCCTGGAATAACAATTAGTTATAATACTAGCATTAAGAAGTGCAACACTGTTTTGATCAGCTGGACTCACTGATACCAAGACAAAATTTTCTCCTTGAGCTTAATACACTGACATAAGCTAATTTCCAGGCAATGGCAGGTTTCATCTTACAGAAAAATTTCGGTGTGGCTCTGATTCATCAAACTGATACTTTACAAACAAGAAAAAATTGATTTAGGAATATTTTTAAAACTAATTTTTTTTTTCTATCAGGTAGCATAGAGCCCTGCTCTTCCACATACCTGAAAAAAGGTCTATGAAGCAACAACTTGAACACAAAAGGTGAAGAAATCTGAGGAAAAGAGTAATAGTGTTAGTATAATTTCTGAAGAGTTACCATTTAAAAAGAATAAAGTTTTGCCATGTTGTTTAGCCCATACCTGGTAAGGCAAGTTAGCCACACATGCATCAAAGAATGGTAAGTCTGTTTTCAAGATATCTCCAACCTTGATTTCAAGTTTGTTTGCCAAACACCTGGGGGAAAATACACTGTGGTTATCCTCAGAGAAGCATGTTGCCAATGTTTTTGCCAAACCAGCTCCACTGTTTTAAGTGCTCGCTTCCACAGTTGATACTTACGTGCCCTGGACTCTCTTCTGAAGTTCACCAACAAGTCTAGGGTCAATTTCACAAGCAATAACCTGAAAACAAAGTATATATTTGCAACTTCATACAACTCCTGCTAACTGGGATTAAAATTTCCATTGTAAAAAAACTCTGTATCTATTGCTACAGGTTTAAGTAATTCTCAAAAATTCCCTATTAGGCTTTGCAACCTTCTCCCTCACCAAAAACATGCAAGACTTACCACATAAATAGGTAACATCACTATAGCTTGATAAAACCATGCAAGAGTTACATGAACAGCTAAAAACTCATTGAAATTATGTAAATGTTTAAGAAAAACATCCATAGAGTACTTATTTGAATCAAGCAGATTAAGATCCTTTTGTTTGCCATAGTCTAAGGCACAACATGGCTTGGGAAGGTGGGGAGGGGTGATTCACACTTACTTTTTTTACTTTCTCCAACATCTTTACTGTCAGGTTACCGGTTCCCGGGCCTACTTCCAGAATGACATCTGTGCGCTGTAGGGCAGCCTGAGAACAAACGGCATTTCAGTTACGTTTCCAGAACCCATTTCAAGCAACCATTTAATTTTGAAACGGGAAGTATGCGCAGCTCACGAAAAAGCCAAAATCAGCTGGCAGAGGAGCATGAGCAACATTTAGAAGGGGACGAGAGGGAAACAGTACAAACACGAATGGCTTAACAGATCATTTGTGAGAGAGCTTTGGCCAAGTGTACAGAAATTAATAAGACAACGCGTTTAAAAAAAAAAAAAAAAAACAAAACACAAAGAAACCAAAACAAAACAAAACCCAACCCAACAAAACAACACTAAAAGCAGTATCCAGGCAACAACGGCAGTGCGGAAGGAAAGTCCCTGCACGGCCACGGGCTCCCGGGCAAAGGCC
>NW_010117902.1:0-225 GCF_000699245.1 Pterocles gutturalis
ACCCAAGCTGCCGCATCCCTTCTGAGAGTCCCCGGTTGTCACGGGAGGTGCCACAGCCAAGATGCTGTGCAAAGCGATGTGGATTGAAATGCTTTAACAGTTTGTTTTGCACTTGCTCCTGCTATGAAATGTCCTGGTACAAATGCCCAGCTGGGGACTGCCCTGGGGCTGTAGGCACGGTGCAGCCGGGAGAGGCTGCGGGGGGCGGGGGGCCTCTCGCGTGCC
>NW_010117902.1:361-14737 GCF_000699245.1 Pterocles gutturalis
CCACCATGCCCAGGGACGGGGCTCACAGGACACTGCAGAGCAGGGCCGTGCCAGCCTGGCAGGGGACGAGGACACTGCGCAGCCCCCAGCCCTCCAGCCTCCTCCACACTGAGCGCTGACCACCCCACCCAGCACCCAAACTCTGACTGATCCACACCTGCACCCCACGCACTGAGGCCATGCACTCTGCAGACTGCCCCCCACAATCACCCAGGCACCGCCCCTGAGCCCCCCCCATTTGCACCCTCTTCACACCCGTCCACCCCCCCTCTCCCTGCTGTGCAGGCTGCAGGCGGGCTGTGCAGGCTGCAGCCGCCCTGGGGGCAGGGCCAGGGGAGGGTGCTCATCCAAGAGGGGTTCCCTCCCAAGGGGGTGCCAGGGGAGGTGAGAGCCAGCAGGGCTTTAGGGTGCAGGACAGATTGGATTGCATGGCCAGGTTTGGGTGCAGGAGGGTTTGGGGTGCAGGACCCAGTCAGGCTTTGGGCACAGCTGGAGTGCAGGGCCCAGGCGGGGTGCTGGGCAGGGTGCTGGCAGGGTGAGGCTGGGCTGTGTGTCACCCCCAGTACCCAGGGGGTGCACAGGGCCCTGCTGTGGAGATCACAAGCAGCTGGGAAAAGGGGGCTTACCCCTGGGGACCTGCACACACAGTGGCATCATGTCCCTCCCACCCTGCAGCCACCTTGGGGTGTTCCCAAGCTCCTCGGAACCAGGGGGAGGGGGCAGACACAACCTGGAGCTGTAGTTCATCCTGAGCACATCACGCCTCTGGACTGGCTCTGTCATCCTCCCAGCCCATCCATCCTTCGAGCTTGCACCTAGGGCTGGTTTGCATCACCCAAGGGCTGCAAAGCCCCAGCTTTTCCTACCCCAGGGCTGGGCTTTCACAGTCCAGTTCAGGCTGGTGGAGGCAGCACCGGGCGCATGGGGCCCTGCCTGTGGACTCTGCTCTGCTGTAAAGGCTGAAGCTGCAAGCAGGGCATAACCAGCCAGCAGCAGGAAACCAGCCCAGGCACCCAGCTTAATCCCGGGGGTCAAAAGGCAAAGTTTTCTTGCCCTGAGAACCGCTGCTGGCTGGTTGAGCAGCATGAGCAATACGCCACAAGGGACAGTTAAGTGGCAAGCGCTGCTGGGAGCAACCCCCTGCAGCTGAAAGGGGGTTCACTGGTTTGGGGAACTGAGTTGGGCTGCACCCCCAGCCTGGGGCATCCTGGTGTGCCAGAGCCAGGGCATTGGTACATCTGGTGCCATGGGTGTCAAGGGGCCACAGGCACAGATAGGACAGGGAGGAGGGGGAGAGCCAGCCCTTCCCAAGCGCAGTCCCAGCAGGTGAGCAGAGACCAGGGCAACAGCCCCTTGGGGCTGGGCAAAGCCCCGAGCCCTTCCCCAGCTGCAGCCACAGGGTGATAGTGGGCTTTAGGGGCACCCCCATCCCCAGCTGCTGTGGCACCAGGTGGCCATGCCCTCCCTGGGCACAGTCCCCAGGGCAGCCAGGGAAGGTGGGCTGGCAGCTCCCAGGCAAATCCTGGCAGGAAAGGAAACCCCTGGAAAGGGCAAAGGTGTTTGAAGGTATTTATAGCTCACTCCCAAAGAGGGAAATGAGGCTTTTGCTGGGAGTGTGGAAGCACAGGTCCTGCCAGTCCATATAAGCTTCAGAAATGAGTAGCAAAGTGGCTCGCAAGCTGCCTTGGGGACACAGCCCTGGTCCCCCCTGGGGTGTCCCCATGCTGTGGGGTCAGGCCACGGAGTGCCACATGGGCATCTCCGTCTCACTCGGCCTCCTGGCCAGCTGAAGGTTTGGGGAGCAGGTGCATCCCTTCCCCTGGGGCAGCAGCTTCCTCCTCCGGGGCATGGCTGCCCTCCTCCTCCTCCTCTTTCTGTTTCTCCTCCTCTTCCTCACTCCCCGGGCAGAGGAAGCAGCAGAGGAAGGTGTTGCAGGAGGATGGCAGCAACCTCCTCAGCCCAGCGGGGAGCCCATACTTCTGGGTAGCTTCACTCCTCTCTCCCCAGGGGTGCCGAACACCTGCCCCAGCTTTCTGCAGTGCCAGGTAGGAGAGCAGCCCTCGCTCCTCCAGGGTTCCTGCAGCAGGATGGGGGGCAGTGAGGTGGAGCCCCTTCCTCTGGTTGCACCCTCCCAGCCCGTGCCAGCCCTGCAACCCCCAGCAGGACTGCCTGGAGGTGGTTCGGGGATGGTCCCACAGCCAGATCCAGGCCCCAGAGCAAGGGCTTGCAGACACACCATCTCACCTGAGACTGTGTTCTCCATGAAAAATGACAAGAAGCCAGTTAAGAAGACAGGCACCATGAGCAGCGAGAGGAAAAGGAGGTCCAGGGGCACCCATCCTGTAGGGACAGTGACAGAATGACCCAGGACATCCCAGCCCAGCAGTGGCGAAGGGGCAGGAGATGCCACAGCAGATGGTTGGAGAGGCACAACACACAGGCAGCTGCCTGCTGCTGCCTGCTACTGTGAGCCGCCCCAGCCTCCCAGAACATCAGGGATGCGTGGTCACCATGCCCCAGGGCCCGAGGCTTTGCCTTGCCCAGGGACTGTCCCCATTACCTGTGGCCAGGTGAGCTGGAGCTGCACCAAGCCAGCGTGGCACCAGCAGTGCCATGAACATGGTAAAGCCGACAATGAAGATATTCCTTCCCGAGTCAATGTCTGCGTACTGGAAGTAGGAGATCCCGGTGCCCACAGCCACGGCATAGGTGATGCAGAGCACCCCTCCTGCAAGGTGCAGGGGTCAGGCAGCACCAGGCAGGCTGCGGGGAGCGCAGGGAAGGGCAGGGTACCCACCATGAACTGCCAGCGGGATGTGGGTGAGGAGCCCTGCCAGCCTTGGGGACATGCCCAGCACCACGCATGCCAGCGCGCTTGCTTGCACCGAGATGCGAGAGCCAGCCTAGCAGAAAGGAGGATAAGAAAGTGAGGATGGGGAGCATCAACCAGTGGCTCTGTCCCCTCCATGTTGCCCTACAGACCTGCCTTTCCCAGCACTGGCTCAGAGGCAGCCTGGGCGCTACAGGTCCACCACACCTCCTGCTCCATTGCCCCCCATCCCTTGCTGCCCTTCTTCCCCCCACCCCGAGCATACCTGTGTGAGGCCAGTGGCACAAGCGTTGGCGATGCTGGCGGCAGTGCCCCCCGGGGTGCCCAGCAGCCCTGCCAGGAGGCTGCCCAGCCCTTCCATGCAGAGACCCCGGTTGCAGGCATGGGAGGGCAGCCGGGGGGCTCGCAGCAGCCTCCCGCAGAGCACGTAGCAACCCACCGAGTTCATGCTGCAACCGATGGCCATAGCGATGCCCACTGCCAGTGCCCGGGCGGTAAGCAGTGGCCACCCCAACTCGCCTGCAGTGAAGGGAGAGGGGACAAGTGACAGTGGCCCTTGCTGAGGGCAGATGGCTGCAGACAGCCGGCTGCAGCCCGCCCTGCCGCACCCCACCTGCATAGGGGATGCGGAGCCAAGGGGCATGGAAGGTGCTGTTGGCCCAGGACAGCTGTGCCTGGTCCACTGATTCCCATGGGACATGGAGGTGGCTGAGGATGGCACAGACAATGCAGACACCAGAGAATGGGAGCAGGACCTGCAAGGCAGCAAGGGGAACCTCAGCTAGGAATTCTCCTCCCCTGGCCAGGACCCCATGTACTACACCCCAAACAACAGGCCCTTGTCCTGTCACCTCTCCCAGGGAGCCATGACACATCCCCTCTTAACCCTGCAGGGATCATCCCAGGCTCTGCTTCTCCAGCATCCTTGAGCAGAGTCCTCTACGCTCCCCCAGCAGCACCCACACCCCAGGAGCTGCACCAGGACTTCCCCCTGCCTCCGCTCCCAGCACCCAGTCCTGCTCCAGAGCCACAGGGTCCCCCCCCAAAGAGCCCGGCTTGGAGCGCAAGCTGGGGGGCAGACAAGCCACCATACCGAGAACGTGCGCAGAGTGGGGACAGACGGCTCTGCAGAGCTCCCCCGAGCCTGGGGCCAGGCACAGAAGGGCAAGCGGCAGGACCCCAGGTGCTGGGAGAAGGCGACAGCAAGTAGCATGAGCCTAGGAGAGGGAGCACAGGTCACCATGCAGCATCATGGTGACAGAGCCCCAAACACATGCCGCGCACCATGGGGATGCTCCCTTCCCATCCCCATGGTGAAGCGAAGCCCTGTGGGCTACACACCAGCACAGCCCCTGGGCTCACATACAGCAGCGCTACCCCCCAGTTAGTGGAGCAGAAGAAAGCAGCCTCCTTGTATGCAGACAGCCCAATGATGGAGAGGCTGGGGGCCAGGACCATGGGCCCACAGCGCTGGGCTGCCCATCCACACACGCCAGACACTCCCAGCACCAGCTGAACCAGTCCAGAGACCAGCACAGCTCCAGAGACCTGCGGGAGGAAAGGAGGGGACCCATGGGTCAGGGCACACAGAGGGCAGCACAACACCCATCCTTGGTCACAATCCCACCTGTCGCAGTGGCATCCCTTGTTCCTGATGCTCCAACCCTGCTCTGCTCACCCCACACCCAGGGGAACATATGCATGCACTGCCTTTGCACATCCCCTTGTGTCCCCCCTATTCATGGCAACCCCCAGGAGGGCTGGGGGGTGCACATAGCTACTGGGGTGCTGGTGCAGCAGGAAGATGGGGACCCCCAGCCTAGTGCAGGAGCACCCACCTCTCGCAGCGAGATAGTCCGGCTCCCCGCAATGGCGCAGTGCGGTGCAGGGCACACGCTGGCCACGACCGTGCCTGGAAGGGAATTTTGGAGGGATGCGATGCACGTGGATGCTGGGCTCCTGGAGGTGGGTCCAAGAACATGCAGTGCAGGGACTGCTGGCTGGAGAAGGCCCACTATGGCAGCATCCTGATCCCCCTGAGCCCTGACCCTGAGGAGGTGGCCCAAGGCACATTACAGGCCAATAACCTTGCAGTGTGACCCCAGATGCCCTGCAGATGTGCTCAGTGGTGAGCAGGCTGCTGTGCACCATCATCAGAGGGACCAGCAGGCAGGACCCCTTGCTACCGCTCATCCCCACCCTGGGCACCTTGTCACCACTGATCCCCTGGCAATAGCACAGCCAGGGCCCCACAGGAGGCAGGCTGCAGGGCTGTGCTCACCGTTCCTGTCTGTGCTGGCACCAAGGGACAGGTGGGAGCTCAGCACCATGGCAGGGACCAGGTACTCGAAGGATGGGATTTGAACCAGCGGCAGCCTGGGGAAGGGGACAGCAAAGGCATGTTAGGGAGGAAAGAGGGAACAAGGCTTCTCCCAAAGTGCTGGCTGCTGGAGGAGTGGGGGATAGGAAGCAGAACAGGTGGAAACCCCAAAGTGGCAGGAAGGCACCCCATATCCCACATGTGCCCTAGCCCATCCCAAGCGGCAGCACAGGCACCCGATGGCACGGAGCAGCTCTATATGATGCTGGAGCAAGACAGGGAGGAGCTAGAGGGGAAGCACAGCAGTTTTGCTAGAGAGACGTATGAGAGAGGATGCAGTGACAGCAGGGAGGGAATGGCCATGCAGAGGTGCAGGGCAAGGGGTTATCCTTGTGCCCCTTCCCACCTCCAGCAAAGCCTGCCTTCCCACAGCCTAGGAGGGGCAGAGACATGCTCCGCCATGGTGTCACCCTCCTCCTGGCAATGGCTGCATCCGCTTTGTCCCCCTTGCTCACCGGCTCCCCAGGGTGGTCTGCAGCACTGTGGAGATGCCGCAGGCAAAGCGTGCCAGCAGCTCGCTGGTGGCCTGGGCATGGGGCAGCTCCTCGGGCAGGGTGGGCAGCAGGAGGAGGTGGAAGATGCAGAGCAAGGAGGCCTGCACGGTCAGGTGCTGCATGGGGAAGAGGGGGTGGTTGTGACTCCCTGCAGCACCCAGAGCTGCAGCCCCCCCGTGCCAGGCCTCCCTGAGTGGATGCATGCCCACTGACACCCCCCAGACAGGACCCACCGCTACCCACTTCCCTCACAGCACACCCTGGCCAGAGCCCCAAGCACCCTTTGCCTGGCAGATGTGGCCCCTGCTCTGCCACCCATGAGGATCCCAGCCCTCTCCCTATCACCCTGTCTGTGGCTGCTCATCATGGTCTGCCCTTACCTGAAGGGCCAAGCAACAGCTCAGCATCCAGGAGCACATTTTCTGCAGGGAGCTGGATGAGAGCACAGGGCTCTTAGCACCAGGTGCTTCGTGGCAGTGCCCATTCATGCTGCTGCCTCCCTGCACTGCTCCCAGTTTATGGTGCAGAGGGAGTGGGCAGACTCCCACCCCCCCAAGAGCTCCTCACAGCCCACACACAGCTGAACTTCCACCTTCTGCAGGAGCTGGCCCAGGATTAGCCATTAACTTGAGTTGGTGAGTAACCTGCCCTTGCAGCCAGGAATGCAAGTATCACCCTGGGTTGTCACCACAAAGGCCAGGTGACAGCCACCCATGGCCAGGACACCAGACACTGTCACAGTGCCAGCTGCCCACACAGCCCAGGTCCCATCCCTGCCTCATGCAGTTCACAGGGCAGGTACTGTGGGGGCCACAGCACAGATACCTCTTCTTTTGTGTGCTTGGAGGAACCCCAACAACAGCATCCTCCAGCTCCAGCATGCCCTGCCTGTGCTTGTTCCTCCCCAGCATGGCATCCCCCTGCCCTCCTCTTCCAGCCCTTCCTCACCATCAGGCCCTGAGGAACCAATTAAAAGCTGCACAGACCCCTCCTGGTCCTGCCAGCCCCCTCTGTGGGCACTGTGCCCATGCCAGAAGGGTCTCTGATGGTGTTCTATCACAACCCCTACGCTCCTAGAAGGGCACTGAATCTTGCCACTGGACAAGGATGCCACGGACAAGAGCTGCCCTCATGGCTGGGAAGGCTCCCAAGGGGATGCTCATGTTTTTGTCACAGAGCAGAGGTGGCTGTGCCAGCAACCACAATGGTGACCCTGCCAAGCCCTTGCCACCCAAGTCTCACTCATTAACTGGACAGACTTTGGAGAGCAAAGAGCAGTGGAGACCACGCATTCCCCACATTCCCAAGGATGGGGAATCTTCTCTCTCCTGCTATCCCTGCCTTCCCCAGGCACCAGACCTGATGTTTCTCCTGTCCTGTCACCAGAGAGCCTGGTCCCTCCTGAGTCCTGCAGGACAGGCCGCACTGCTCCTGGGCTCACTTGCCAGCATCTAAGATCTGCCTTGCACATTGTCTCAGAGGGCAACCACAGCTGCTTCAATGAGGCTCCATGCCAGGCTAGGCATGCTGCCAGCCCAGAGCAGCTCCACAGGACAAGGCAGGTGCACAGCAAGAACTACTTTTATTGGAAGAGATTTGCATCTACAAAAGAGTGAAAAACAGGTGTAAAATCCACAGTAAAAAGAAGGGGCACAAGCTGGGCTGGTCAGCAAGACGAAGTGCCTTCTCCCTGCCCGGAGGAGCAGTCAGGCACTGTTTGCTCACAGCCACAGACAGCTGGGGTTTGGGATGGGGTCACAGAGCACCCCAGTTTCAAAGCACCCAACACAAGCAGGATAAGGAAGCTCAACCTTAATCACACCTCACCCCCTCCAAGCTCAGCAAGGCACAACCTTTCCCTGGGGCACAGCCACACTGGGGTACCCTCCTGGTGTGACCCTTGCACCTCCTGAGAAGTGGCCTGGCAGCCTCAAGGGGAAACGCTGCTATGGCCAGCGACTTTGGGCTGCTTGCTCCCGTCTCCTTTCATACCCTCTCCCCTCACCCAGACACCCCACCTCCTTCTGGAACACCCTGCCCCCCCCACTGGGGTCACTGCCCCAGCCCCTCCACATGGCACACACAGCCCCAGCATCCTACATCCCACACACCACCTCTGCCCAGCACCAAGGGCCATCCACTCACTGTAGGAAGAGGTACAACACCCTCCTTGCCCTAGCACCCCAGACCAAGGGCACCCCATTTCTACCCTCCAACTAGTAGGTTCCCACCCCAGCACCCCAACAGCAAACCAACTCTGCCCCAACCTGTCCCAGCAGCCCCCAAATTGAAGGAGCCCCCTGCCCTGGGTGGGGGGACACAAATGCTGGTTTGGAAGTAATGCCCCCCCCCAGCCCTGCACAGCCCCAGGGATCAGGGGTCCCAGAAGTGCAAGGAAGTGAGTTGTGCCACACTAGGAGGGAAGGGGAAAGGGGGTGCTTCCCTGTGCTCCTAACTGGGAAAAATGAAGCTCTTGATTCTGCTGAGATCCATGGCAGTGTGTAAGGAACACTGCCTCAGCCCCAGGGGGTCCAGCCAGTCCTTGCGGTTGGAGACTGCATCCCACGTGGGGCCTGCACTGGCTGAGCAAACATGACAGTGGAGCGCTGGAAGAACTGGGAGCATGGCGAGTCCAAAGGGGCCAGACTGGCCTGGGGCTGTGTTGTGGGCAGTGCGGTTAGATCTCTCACAGGCAGTGGGTACTCTCCGGAAGGGGCCTTGCAGGGGGCTCCTGTGTTGGGCTAGATCAGGCGCCTTTGGGTAGGACAGAGCCGTCATCACACTGCCCCACAGGTAGAGTGCAGTTGCCGTGACAGCCCCACGACGTGGCTCCTCAGCTGTCTTGTTCTCCCCCAGGCAATGGGTGCTGCTGGCTGGAGAGATGTCAGGCAGCTCGGGCTGGGGCTGGTCAGGGGCTGGCTGGGCATCCAGCTGGCAGCTGCTCTCCTCGGGGAACAGCGCTGGCCGGGGCGCGGCAGGGCTGACACTCCTCATGCACACAGACCGGTGCATCACAGTGACGGAGGCGAAGACAGCAGCGAAGCCAGTCAGGTACACCACGCCCAGGAGACAGGCCAGCTGCAGAGAAGTTGGTGGTTAGCCCAGACCCCCAGTAGCCCCCCACAGCCTGCTGTGACCCATCATAGCCACACATCAACCCAGCAGCTGTGATGGCAAACGACACCACCAGCACTGGGGCTGGATGCCGGGGAGCAGGCAGCCGCACTGCTAATAGCGCGTGGCATACAGCCTGTTCAAAGCAGGGCCTAAATACCACAGATCAAAGTGACCCAGCTAAAACCTAACAGTTCCTGCTTAAATCACCAGCCAGCACCCCAGTTCCCTCCATGCCACCATCACGACCTTGCACCATGACTTGTGGGGCTACAGTCCAGCCCAGGGCACAGACTAACCCAGCTCCAGGCTGCAGTGCCTCAGGCAGCACAGCTGCAAGTCAGCATCTTCTGGCTTCTGACAGCTTCCCTTGTCAACAAGGAACAAACCAAGCTGCTGCTCCCCACAGAAAAGAGAGTCCAGCTCCAAACCCATGGACAGCTGGGCCTCACGTTCTTGCAAGTAGCTGCTGCCCCATGCCCTTACCTTCACCACTTGTTGGTAGAACTGGCCCAGCATGTGCTGCCAAATGGACTGCTCCATGAGGACACATAGATCCGTGTAGGTGAACCAGCCACGCCACGTGCCCTGCTTTTCTGCCACACTGCAGGAAAAAAAGGGAATGGTGGATGTGGCATGGACCTTCTCCACCAAAGAAGCTTCAGCCCAAGCAGGCTTGGGGAAGACCTGGTCAAAGTCTATGGAAAGGACCTGCAGAACCTAGCGAAGGGTCACAGGTACCCCAATTTCTTACTTCACTGCAGCAAGGCTAGCCCTGAGCAGGGGCAGAGCCAGGGCTGAAGGGTGGATGAAAAGCTCACGTCCACCCCACAGACCTACCGTCCTTCCAGCCAGCTCAGCACTTCAAACAGCTCCCGGGGATCCGTGTAGAGACTCCAGTCCTGTGGGGACAGCAGTGAAAGGTTAGCACAGTCAGGGCAGGCCACCCAGCACCCAGACACATCCTTCTCTATTCCGTCGTGGGAGTACACGGGGGAAAAACAGAAACCCAGACTCCCCTTAATGCATTCTTTCCCCTGCTCTGTGAAATAGCTGGCCGCAGTGACAGCCCCACTTACAATGGCGCTCAGGAAGTTCATCTCCAGTGTGTTCATGGTCTGTACGTCCACCTTCCCTGCTGCTCCCCACTCGTCATTGAACACCTCCTCCTCCTCACCCTCATCATACAGGTACTTACTAGCAACCATCTAAAAGCAGCACAAAGAACATGATCTCAGTCCTCCCTGCACTCTTCCAGGCCTCCTTCCAACCCAATGACCCCCTCATGCCACGCTGCTCACCATGGAGATCAGGAAGAGGTCTGAAGATGAGATCTGCTGAAGGTATTCAGGGTTCCGGTGCCGGAGTCTCTCAATGTAAACCAGTGCCAGCATCATGGAGCAGGGGGAGATGCAAGCTTCCCTGTGGGACAAGACAAGAGCCAACCCAAAGGTTATTTTCATGCTGCAAGCATCCCAGTCACCACAGCACAACTTGGCTGCTCCCTCCCCATGCAGGTAGTGGAGAGGTATGCTGGTTTTGACTGGGATAGAGTTAATTTTCTCCATAGTAGCTAGTATGGGGCTATGTTTTGGATTTGTGCTGGAAACAGTGTTGATGACACAGGGATGTTTCCCTTATTGCTGAGCAGTCCTCACACACAGTCCAGGCCTTTTCTGCTCCTCACACCACCTCAACAGCGAGCAGGCTGGGGGTGCACAAGGAGTTGGGAGGGGACACAGCTGGGACAGCTGATCCCATCTGACCAAAGAGATGTTCCTACCATATGGCATCATGCTCAGCATATAAAGCTGGGGGAATTAAAAAGAAAGGGGGGGTATGTTCAGAGTGATGACGTTTGTCTTCCTGGAGATGGCTGAACATCTGCCTGCCCATGGGAAGTAGTGAATGAATTCCTTTTTTTTTTTCTTTGCTTGTGTGTGCAGCTTTTGCTTTACCTATTAAACTGTCTTTATCTCAACCCACAATTTTTGTCACTTCTACTTTAACAATTCTCTCTGCAGTCCCCATGGTGGGGGGAGGGGGAGAGGTGAGCAAGCAGCTGTGTGGTGCTCAGTTCCTGGTTGGGATTAAACCATGACAGGAGGTTTATTAAATAGACAGCTAGATACATCCCAACCTTGCCAGCTCTGTGCCAGCTGTCCCAAGCTGCAGCAAGTGCAGGGGATGCAGGATGGAGAGCAGAAAGCCCTGGGTCCTGTTCCTGGGAACAGCCACCTCTGAACTGAGCATCCCTGCCTGCAGGTAGGCACAATGCAAAGGCTTTGCTGACAAGAGCGGAGGCAGGGCTCAGACCTGGCTGCCCAGTGAGCTGCAGATCCAACCAGTAGAGACTCCAGGTAAGAAAAGCACCTCTGCACCCCAGAAAGCAGGATCAACCTGAAGCAGACCTGGCTGTGTTAGTAAGCCACTGTGCCTGCTGGCCTTGCCACCTGCCCCCCGCTCCTCTTTGACATGAGTCAAGCCTAAACACAAAGCCAGTGCTGGCCCAAGGTACAGCAGTGAGTCATAGGTGAAACCATAGCTCCCAGTTCTAACACAGGACACAAAGGGACAGGTTTTGCTTCTTACCGAGATACGTGAGCCACATACTTCTTCTGGAGTCTGCGGATAGGGCTAGGAGCCACTTTCTGCAGCAACTCCACAGCAATATCTAGGACAGAGAAGCAGCAAAAGGGCTTAGCCCCACAGGACACTGTCCACCCCCACCCTTCCCCTTCTCCCCACAAGCCCATTGAGTCTTGACGCTTGCTCAGCCTCTCAAGTTTAAATCAAACTATGAACGTAAGACAAGCCTTATCAGAAGTCAGGGATGAGGGAGGAACAAACAAATAGTCAGGAGAGCCAGACCAAAGCAGGAAGAGGATGTGAATGTCCAAGGCCCAGTGGCAGTGCCAGATCCAGATTAGCATGTCTGCGTCATGGGGAGTTACCAGCAGTCAGCTGCACAAAGAGGCTAACACCCTCCCCTCACCCCGCAGGACCTCAGGCAGCCATTTCAGAGGCTTTCTAGGACCTAATGTCAACACCAGGTCTTCCCAGTCCTTTCCTCCCCTCCAACCAGCACCCTCTCCCTCCTCCAGAACCAGTCAACAGTGACCCAGTGTCCCCCCCCACCACAGCCCCAGTGCCCCCAAGGTGATGATGGACAATGTATTCATGTGAGCAGGAGCCCAAAGGCACTAACAGGGCACGGAAGCAGCAGTACACTATAACTGCAGCTCCCTGTCTCAGCCTGTTTCTCCACGACCTGCAGACGTGCCTCAGCATTCAAGCACTGAAAAGGTCAGAGACTGACGGATGCTGGCAGATGGCTTCAGCAGCTCCCATCTCACTTCTTAATGTGATAGGACCACCGGGGAACATCCCAAACAGCACTACAGCCTGGTCCTTAGCAAGAAGAATTTGACAGGCAACTCCAACTCCATTTTGCTGCTGAGCCCTTGGCTGACAGAGTTGAAAGCAGTGCTCGTGCCAGCAGTCTTGCATTTCCAGCTCCCAGGGAAGCACCACCACACTTCTTCTCTCCACAGCCCTCTTTTCCATGTCTCTCCAGCAACTGAGAGAACAGCTGCAATCCCACAGGAAGTATTTGCCTGAGAACTGCCACCAAGCTCAGAAACACACTGCTCTACAGGACCTCCCCAAGTCATTCAAGCCACACCACTGTTGGGATCTGCAGCCAGGAAGACACAGCTCCAGAAACTCATTGGCAGCTCCCAGCCTCTTGCACTGCTGCTGCTCTCTCTGCCCTGCTCAGCCACCCTTGTACCACCACACCAGCTGCCGCAGAGACGGCAGCATGTGAGGCCTTCCAGGCTCTGTCCCAACATGAAACCTAATTCTTCAGTCCACAAATCCAACCCACGGCAGCATATCCTGCCCTAGAGGACACAGGGAGCAGCTGATTGCTGTCCCCATCTCCCAGGCACAGCATGCTGAGGGTGGTCATGGTTCTTGCTTTCCAGAAGGAACAAATTCACTTTTCAACCTCTCTCCTCAGCCAGCCCCACACTGCCTCCTGCTACCCTGGACTCTCCCCACAACTACCTCTAACACATTGGAAGAGCAGAGCCATAAACTCTCCACCTAGCAATGGCACAGCTGTACCAAGACAGATGCCATAGCCCTAGATCCTGTTTTTTGACAGCAGCTGATAACAGCTAGTGAAGGAAGGCTGTAAGAGCAGATAAGCTCACTGAGATAGTCGCTGTGCATTGCTCCCGCCCCCAGCTGCTGGAGCCAAGGCATTTCCTGGGTCTGAGGCAGTCCTTATAATTAATAGCCTGCAGCAGAGTCTTCTTCCATGAATGTGTCCTTTGAACTTTCAACATGGGTACTGTCCTGTGGAACAGTCCCATCTCACACCCAGGTGTGACACCACCTCCAATGACAAAGCCACATGCCTCCTTGCACCACCTGTATCAGAACTCGTGACTCCCAGCAGCACTCAGGCAGCTGGCTGCTCTGCCTGGCCCAGCTCCGTCACCACACGCCCAGCATCGCCCTCCTTGCTGACGCACGTCTTACACAGCCTCTTGGCTATTTCAGACTGTTTCCCCACAACTATCACAAGACTTTTGAATGCAAGCATGCTTTCCCACCTGCTCAATGCTCCCTGAAAGCTGTGTCAGTGTGCAGCTAATGCAACCCCACTGTGAAGGCCATCCAGCAAACCACCACTTGCCCTTGACCACCCCTCTCTGCCATCACCTGCAGCAGCTCCTCAGCCTCAACCCAGCTGCCTCCTTCTGCTCCCCCAAAACACTGCTGAATCAACAGGAAAAAAGGGATGTAATCCAGACAAACACACAGAAGGAACTTGTCCCCTTGCTGCTCACAGCTAGAAGTTAAATGAACTACCCAGTACCTTGCAGAGCACAAGTTGTCCAAGACACCTCTCATCAGGGACAGGGACACAGCCTTCCCTGACAAGGAATTCGCAAGCAATGTAAAGGAATCTGCGTGCCAGTGAGGTGCCAAAACTGTAGCAGTGAAACAGACAGGGCAATAAAACAGAAAGCAGGAGCAATGAGACTCTGGCACCCTGCCCAATCTGCTGCACACAGCAAGGAAGGCCGGACAGGGTGGGATTTGGCACTGGGGAGGGAGCAGGTGACTTGTTGGTCTCAGCCCCTGGTCTACTTCCAATCCCCTTGACTCAGCATTCCCATCTGGGGACACTTAGCAACCCCCCTGCCACAGGGCTGGAGAGATTATCCAAGCTGCAGTCTTTGTCCCAACCATAATACAGCCGCTTCCGCACCCTCTCACTCAGCTGCTGGTGCCTAGGCAGGAACTGCAAGCAGACACGGGGCACGTGAGAAAAGCCCTGAGCACTCCTCATATCAGGCTCTCCACCTCAATCCAGCTTGGAGGTACGACAGGCCCAGCACGGCCCCGAGAGCTCAGCCAGGGCCCGGGTGTGGGGTCACACGGCGCTTTCCGGGTCAGGCTTTAAGGAGGGAACAGCCCATGGGCCTGCGAAGCTGCGGGGCCAAGGACAGGCTGGGCCGGGGACACCAGGCACCACCAGG